>NC_054501.1:7552720-7647720 GCF_017639515.1 Carcharodon carcharias | reverse complement strand
CTTTAATATCCCACCCAGTCTAATCCCACTCTTCCCCTCACTCTTTAATATCCCACCCAGTATAATCCCACTTTTCCCCTCTCTCCCCGCACCCTTTAATATCCCACCCAGTCTAATCCCACTCGCCTCTTACTCTTTAATATCCCGCCCAGTCTAATCCCACTCACCCCGCACCCTTTAATATCCCGCCCAGTCTAATCCCACTCGCCTCTCACTCTTTAATATCCCGCCCAGTCTAATCCCACTCACCCCGCACCCTTTAATATCCCGCCCAGTCTAATCCCACTCGCCCCGCACCGTTTAATATCCCACCCGGTCTAATCCACTCTCCCCCTCACTCCCCACACCCTTTAATATCCCACCCAGTCTCATCCCACTCTTCCCCTCACTCTTTAATATCCCACCCAGTCTAATCCCACTCTTCCCCTCACTCTTTAATATCCCACCCAGTCTAATCCCACTTTTCCCCTCTCTCCCCGCACCTTTTAATATCCCGCCCAGTCTAATCCCACTCGCCTCTTACTCTTTAATATCCCGCCCAGTCTAATCCCACTCACCCCGCACCCTTTAATATCCGCCCAGTCTAATCCCACTCACCTCTCACTCTTTAATATCCCGCCCAGTCTAATCCCACTCGCCCCGCACCGTTTAATATCCCACCCGGTCTAATCCCACTCCACCCCGCAGCCCATGACCCATTGCCCAAGCTCCCTGTCGAGTCTCGCGGAGTGTACCTGGTGCGATGGTGACCACCCGGATTCCTTGTGGTGCCAGGTCCCGAGCGATGGGGAGGGTCATGCCCACAATGCCACCTTTGGAAGCAGAATACGCTGCCTGCCCTACCTGTAATTCAGGGGAGCGGGTTTTGTTGGGTGGGTGGGTGGGAAGAACAAAAGTAAATGGTCTTTATTCTAAAGATCAACAGACGCGCAGTCAATATTTTCCACTGTAAGTCGTCGTGTGCTGGTCAGGTTTTCAGAACAGGCGCTACCCTTCACCCCGTTAAAGAGCAGGAACTATGAATCTATCCTCTTCAATGAACACAGGCACTGACAGAACACAAGTCAGCGGTGTCGTCTTTCGGGGTGAGACGTTAAACCCGAGGGCTCCCCTCTCTGTCCTCCCAAGTGGGTGTGAAAGACCCCGCGGCCCCTAGCGGGAGTAGAGCGGTGTTTGGGGTGGTGGGGGGTGTGGGTGTGGGGGAGGGGTGGAGGGAATTCTCCCCAGCGTCCTGGGGCCCAAAATCGGTCCCTCAATCAACGTCACTCCAAGAGAGAAAAAAGTGATTTCCCGGGTCAATGTCGCGCTGCACCTTTGTGGGATCTTTCTGTGCGCGTTTCGGCAGCGCTGGCTCCAGTTCAGACGTAGGTCGGTCGGTGGCTTTGACGCACGCCCGGTGTTGCCGACTCGCCTCTTCCCGCTTTACAGGGACCCCGAGCCTGCGTTGAAGCCGCGCCAGCAATGGCGCCTACCGAGGGTACCCGGAGGACACGGACAGGGTGTGGGGGGGGCGCGGTGTTTGAAGAGAATGGTGGTTACCTGTCCATCGTAGGCGGCTACGCTGGCGGTGTTAATGACCACACCCCTCTGACCATCCGCGTCGGGCTCGTTCCTCCCCATCTCGGCGACGGACAAGCGGATCATGTTAAACGTCCCCGCGATGTTCACCTGAGGGGGAGCAGGCGAGGATCCAGCAGTGAAACGGGCCGTTCAAGTTTATCATCACAACACACAACCAATCCAGTCTAAACTCACCCCGTAACCTTCAATACACCCCCACCCAGACTAATCCACTCTCCCCTCATCCTCTTTAATATCCCACCCAGACTAATCCACTCTCCCCTCATCCTCTTTAATATCCCACCCAGTCTAATCCACTCTCCCCTCATCCTCTTTAATATCCCACCCAGTCTAATCCACTCTCCCCTCATCCTCTTTAATATCCCACCCAGTCTAATCCCACTCTCCCCCTCCCTCCCCACACCCTTTAATATCCCACCCAGTCTAATCCCACTCTCCCCCTCCCTCCCCACACCCTTTAATATCCCACCCAGTCTAATCCCACTCTCCTCCTCACACCTTTAATATCCCAACCTGTTTAATCCCACTCTCCCCCTCACTCCCCACACCCTTTAATATCCCACCCAGTCTAATCCCACTCTCCTCCTCACACCTTTAATATCCCAACCTGTTTAATCCCACTCTCCCCCTCACTCCCCGCACCTTTTAATATCCCACCCAGTCTAATCCCACTCTCCCCCTCCCTCCCCACACCCTTTAATATCCCACCCAGTCTAATCCCACTCTCCCCCTCACTCCCCACACCCTTTAATATCCCACCCAGTCTAATCCCACTCTCCCCCTCACTCCCCACACCCTTTAATATCCCACCCAGCCTAATCCCACTCTCCCCCTCACTCCCAGCACCCTTTAATATCCCACCCAGACTACTCCCACTCTCCCCCTCACTGCCCGCACCCTTTAATATCCCACCCAGTCTAATCCCGCTCTCCCCCTCACTCCCCGCAACCTTTAATATACCACCCAGTCTAATCCCACTTTCCCCCTCACTCCCCGCACCCTTTAATATCCCACCCAGCCTCATCCCACTCTGATCAGTCGACTCGTACAGTGATCACTCTCTGGAAATCCTCGAGACTGTGCGCGATGTCCTTCTTGAAGTTGTAGGTTTTCACAGCCACTGCAATCCCCGCACAGTTTACTGTGATGTCCAGCCGCCCAAACCTCTCCTTGGCCAGGGCCACGGCGCATTTAACGTCCGATTCCGAGGTGACCTGAGAGGCAGGCAACCAGAATAAGGGTGAAGGCGTTTGCTCTGATGATAAATCCAGCCTGCGTACTGCTTCGAGCCCTCCCACTCTGCCTTCTACCCTCAGAACACTTTCGCTTCTGGGATGTGGGCGTGCCTGGCTACATCAGCATTTATTGTCCATCCCTAATTGCCCACATCGCTATGGGTCTGGAGTCACGTGTAGGCCAGACCCGGGTAAGGACAGCAGATTTCCTTCCCTAAAGGGCATTAGTGAACCAGATGGGTTTTTACGACAATCGGCAATGGCTTCAAGGTCACCATCAGACTTTTAATTCCAGGTATTTATTGAATTCAAATTCCACCATCTGCCGTGGTGGGATTCATACCCGGGACACCAGTACACTCCCCTAGGTCTCTGGAATACTAGCCCAGTCTATACCCAGACGATACCTCTATGCCACCACCTACTCTTAAATATTGCAGATACTCGCAGGGGAGTATCTGACTGCAGCTGACTGTCCCACTGTCAGTACTGAGGGAGCGCTGCGCCGTCGGAGGGTCAGTGCTGAGGGAGCGCCACGCTGTGGGAGGGTCAGTGCTGAGGGAGCATCGTGCCGTCGGAGGGTCAGTGCTGAGGGAGCGCCGCACTGTCGGAGGGTCAGTGCTGAGGGAGCGCCGCACTGTCGGAGGGTCAGTGCTGAGGGAGCGCCGCGCTGTGGGAGGGTCAGTGCTGAGGGAGCATCGTGCCGTCGGAGGGTCAGTGCTGAGGGAGCGCCGCACTGTCGGAGGGTCAGTGCTGAGGGTGCGCCGCACTGTCGGAGGGTCAGTGCTGAGGGAGCGCTGCACTGTCAGGGGCTCAGTGCTGAGGGAGTGCTGCACTGTCGGAGGGTCAGTGCTGAGGGAGCGCCGCACTGTCGGAGGGTCAGTGCTGAGGGAGCACCGCACTGTCGGAGGGTCAGTGCTGAGGGGGCGCCACACTGTCGGAGGGTCAGTGCTGAGGGGGCGCCGCACTGTCGGAGGGTCAGTGCTGAGGGATCGCCGCACTGTCAGGGGCTCAGTGCTGAGGGAGCGCCGCACTGTCGGAGGGTCAGTGCTGAGGGAGCACCGCACTGTCGGAGGGCTCAGTGCTGAGGGAGCGCCGCGCCTGTCAGAGGGTCAGTGCTGAGGGATCGCTGCATTGTCGGAGGGTCAGTGCTGAGGGAGCGCCGCACTGTCGGAGGGTCAGTGCTGAGGGAGCGCCGCACTGTCGGAGGGTCAGTGCTGAGGGAGCGCCGCATTGTCGGAAGGTCAGTGCTGAGGGAGCGCCGCACTGTAGGGAGGGTCAGTGCTGAGGGAGCGCCTGCACTGTCGGACAGTCAGTGCTGAGGGAGCGCCGCACTGTCGGCGGGGCTGAGCTGATGGGTTGCTGCACTGTGAGGGGGCTAAACGGCCTCCTCGGGTTCCAGCTGCAGTGATGAGCTCCCATGTTTCCAGCACAGCAAGCCCCCCACCCACCCCCCCACCCCCCCAAAGGCGGTGTCCTTACATCAGCCGGTGCGAAGGCACACCTCTCTCCCAGGGCCTGGGCCACACCAGCTCCATCTGACGTCGGCAGGTCCACAATCACAGCGCTGGCTCCCTGCTGCACCAATCTCTCAGCCGTGGCCCGGCCCAGCCCAGAAGCTCCACCCGACACCAAGGCGACCAAACCCTGTCGGGGAAAAGAAACAAAAACGCTCGGTCAGAGCAGCAGAAACGGCAGCAATGCACATTCATGCTGCTACCCTCGCTCGGCTGTGCCTTTGCCCTCGTGCCCTGAAGGCTTTCTGGGCTCGAGCTGCACCGCGGAGACCTGAGCCCATTCTCCAAAGCGTTTCAAAACTAAGGAGGTATTTTTTTGAACTCTAGCCATTGTTGTAAAGTGGGAAATGCAGCAATTTGCACATAGCAAGATCCCCCACGCCCAAAAAAAAACAGCAAACCCATGAGGGCCAAACCTATCTTTGTATCAAGTGATGTTGGTTTGAGGGATAAAATTGGCCCCAGGAAATTGGAGAGAACATCCCCATGCCATCTGCACGCACCCCCCCCCCCACCCCCCACCACCACTCCTGCCCCCCCTCCCACCACTCCTGCCCCACCCCATCTGCATCTCCCACCCAGGTCCTGAGAGGGCAAGATGTAGACATGAGGCCTTGAGACATGAGGGATAGGAGGAGGCCATTCAGCCACTCCTTGAGCAGGAGGAAACCATGCAGCGACTCGAGCCTGTTACACAGGAACAGGGAGGCCATTCAGCCCCCCTCTCGAGCCTGTTACACAGGAACAGGGAGGCCATTCATCCCCCTCTCGAGCCTGTTACACAGGAACAGGAGGAGGACGTTCAGCCCCCCCTCTCGAACCTGTTACACAAGAACAGAAGGCGGCCATTCAGCCTGCCTTAAGCCTGTTACGCAGGAACAGGAGGAGGCCATTCAGCCTGCCTTGAGCCTGTTACGCAGGGACAGGAGGAGGACATTCAGCCCCTGTCTCGAGCCTGCTACACAGAAACAGGAAGAGGACATTCAGCCCCCATCTTCAGTCTGTTACACAGGAACAAGAGGAGGCCCATTCAGCCTGCCTCGAGCCTGTTAGATGGGAACAGAAGGATGCCATTTGGCCCGTCTTGAGCCTGTTACACAGGAACGGCAGGATGTCATTCAGCCCACATGTCGAGCCTGTTACACAGGAACAGGAGGAGGACATTCAGCCAACTTGAGCCTATTCTGCCATCCAACCAAACCATGATCCTTGCCATTGGCATCTTCAAATTAGGGCTTGGGGCGCAGTATGGGACAATTTATGTTTATTTTTGCCCAGCGCCACCTAAGGAAGGAAATTCAATGGGAAATAACAGAATATTTGTCTCTTGGAGCCAATTTCTAGTGGTCTGACAAGCCTTGGCTTGTCCTGATGACCTTTAACCTATGACCTCTGACCTCAATTGCCCACCTGATGATTTTGAAATGGGAATTTTTGCAGCTAAGGTTCTTACTCTGCCCCCGAGGACCCCAAATACCTGAACCTTTTGGGGGTTTTTTTCTTGCTTCCTTTCCCCTTCACCTTCTCGCTCTCCGCTCTTACCTTCACCGATCGCAACGCCGCCATCTTTGTCCCGCAGCGCTGCCCCCCCGGCCCAGCCAATCACAGGCGCTGCTGCGTGGGGATGGCCAATCAGAGCATCGGCCCGGTCAGCCGTCGCAGCCAATGGCAGCGCCGTCCCGTCGGCTCTGGCGTCACCCGCAAGGCGTCCAGCCAATCGTGGCGCCGCCGACAATGTCAGGCCCCCCCCACCCCCATCCGATCATATCGCTCGACGTGCCCCCGGCCAATCACAGCCCCGCACATGTCAGGCGCGTCCAATGGGATCATTCCGCTCCCCTGGCGTCAGGCCATTTGCGGCGTCGCCTTTATCAGTTTCGACCAATCGGAGCATTCCTCTCCCCAGGCCCCCAGCCAATCGCGGGTCCGGGTACATCAGGCTTGACCAATCGGTTAATCCTATTCTTCAGGAGTCCAGCCTGCCAGCTGCTTTGAGACCGGCCCATCCGATGGCCAATCAAATCCATCGCCCCTCCAGCTATTCGCTTACGTGTACATCTGGCCAATCGACGCGCCCCACCTCTACGGTAGGCCAATCTGCGCTTGTTTATCTCTCAGCCCGACCAATCAGAATATTCCCCACGCCTCCCAGCTAGCCAATCACTTATCCCCCTTCGACCAATCGTAGCGCGTATGTCGGACCGACCCTCTCTGTCCAGCCAGTCATATTGTACCTGCCTTCGACCAATCACAGTGGCCCAATTCCCTCCTCATGAACGAGAAGCCGAGTTCTGTCGGTTTAACTTGGGATGGCGGGAAAGACTTCAGGGACAATAATCGATGACAAAATTGAAAAAAATGGACAAGTATAGATTAATTAGGGTACGTTGGCACAGATTTGTCAAAGGTAAACCGTGTTTAAGTGATTTAATTGATTTTTTTTTCATGAGGTAACCAAGAGTGTTGATGAGGGTTAATGCGGCGGATGCAGTGTATATGGACTACCATATTGGACGAAGTGTCACATAGCAGGCTTGCCCAGAAAGTTGGCATTAAAGGGACAGTGGTAGCATGGAAAAGAAGTTGGCTGAGTGGCAGGAAACGGAGGGGTGGGGGGAGCGTTTGTTTTTTTTCCAGATTGGATGAAGATATATCGTGGGGTTTTCCCCATCGGTGACGGTTGGGACCACTGATCCTGTTCTAAATGATTGACCTAGACTTGGGTGATTGGAATGGCCAAAGATGCGTTTCAGAAAAGGTTATGCTGAACTCAAAATTAGTCCTGAGCTGAGAACCCTGGGGTGCTTCATCACACCAATTCTGACATACAGAAGGAAGCGAGTGTTGGTAATTTTTTTTAAAAATCAATTTGCGGCATGTGGGCGTTGCTGGCTAGGCCAGCATTTATTCCCCATCCCTAATTGCTCTCGAGACAGTCTGTTTCGAGGAGTCTGCCAGCCAAGAAGTGTCACAGAGACAGGGACGAGCAGAGGTCCCAGTTAGGTTGAGTGAAAAAGTTAGAGGAAGGGAGCAGCCTTTAATTAAAGAGGGCCGTTGGGGCAACTTTGGAGTAGTGGTGTTCTTCTTTGCATGACCACAGATCTGAAAGTGTGTTTGCAACCTAGTGTTGAGTGGAGTCCAGGGAGAAGGAATCTCGAAAGGTGAGATTGAAACCCTGTGAGATGGGCCATTGTTAAAGCCATGCGACTGAGAGTGACCTTTGGAGAGAATTCCAAGGAGAGATCTTCAGAGGTGAAAGCTGGGAGCCCCTCGTGAGACAGAGTTTCAATGGGACTGTTAGACTTAGTGTTTACTGACATCTGGGTGGGTTCTTGAGAAATCCAAGGACTCTGTCTTGGTTGCACCTGTCATTTACTCTGTCATGTGATGTGTCCAACTACAGTTCAGCTGTGAATTCACATGTACCCCATACTTACCCTGAATGTTAGAGTAAAAGATACATGTTATAAATTATAAATTATCTTTCAGAACTTGTACAATAAAGTTTATTTTAGTTTGTTCAAAACCCATGAAATCTAGCGGCTTTATCCCAAAAGTTGGTGTCTTGAATCACAAGCTTTACCTGCTTTGAACAAAACACTACTGGTCTCTAACTGGGTCTCGCCCCATGACCCAGACTCTGGCCAGGGATGGGCACAAAAAAAAGAGAAAACTTTAAAGAAAATGTATGAAATTAAATTAAAATAACATACTCAGGGCTGATGATGCACTCCAGGCCCTGCAGTGCCCACTGCTCATGGAAGGCCTCCTGCCTACTGATGGACACTGCACGCTCCCTCTCCAGGGACACCCAGGCAGGAACGTAGCTGCGGAAGAGGGGCAGACAGTCGGGCCGAAGGATGCCCTGCGAGTCTCGCTGCCCCGGGCCTGTGAACGGAGAAAGGCATGTGGAATCCGCGGCTTTATAAATGGAGGGATAGAGATGGCGGTGTAGTGGCAGTGTCACTGGGCTCGCAAACCGGGGGTCCAGGCTAATGCTGTGAGGACACACGCGGGTTCAAATCCCACCCCGGCAGCTGGTGGAATTTAAATTCAATTGGTGAATCTGGGATTTGAAAGCTAGTCTCAGCGGTGGTGACCACTAAACCTTCATCACTTGCCGTTAAAAAACCCCATCTGGTTCACTAATGCCCCTTTAGGGAAGGAAATCTGCCGCCCTTACCCGGTCTGGCCTACATGTGACTCCAGACCCCACAGCAATGTGGTCGACTCTTAACTGCCCCTCTGAAATGGCCCAAGCAAGTCACTCATTTCAGAGGCAATTAGGGATGGGCAACACATGCTGGCCTTGCCAGCAATGCCCACATCCTATGAAAGAATATAGGAAAATAAAGCGCTGAGTCCAAACCAACTGGAATATTGTGTCCAATCCGGGCTCCGCACTTTAGGAAGGACGTGAAGGCTTTAGAAAGAGGGAGAGAGAGAGAGAGAGAGATTGCGTAAAAGATTCACAAGGATGGTTCCAGGCATGAGGAACTTCAGTTCCATTCCATGGATAGACTGGAGAAGTTGAGACTTTTCTCCTTGGAGAAAAGAACGTTGAGAGAAGATTTGATCGAGGTGTTTACAGCCTTGAGGGGTTTGGGACAGAGTGGACAGGGAGAAACTGTTCCCATTGGCGGAAGGACCGAGAACCAGAGGGACACGGATTTAAGGTGATTGGTAAAAAGAAGCGACGGAGACACAAGGAGAAACTTTTTCACGCAGCGAGTGGTTAGGATCGGGAATGCGCTGCCTGAGAGTGTGGGGGGAGACAGGGTCAATTGAGGCTATCAAAAGGAGAATTGGATCGTTACCCGAAGAGAAAAGGTTTGCAGAGTTACAGGGGAAAGGCATGGGAGTGGGACTTGCTCTTGCAGGCTGCTGGCATGTCCAATGTGAGCTGAGTGGCCTCCTGTGCTGTAGAGTGCAGCCTACTCACATCCAACCAATAGCCATGCAGGCTGGTCCTCTCATTCCACCCCTCAGAACGTCGGCAGTGACGCTGGTGTAAGGGAAAAGAGGTAAAGAATTTCATTCAGCAGCAAAGCAACAATGAAGGGAATAAGGGTTTTGCTCAAAGGGTCCCTATCTCTGTAATCTCCTCCAACCCCTAGAACCCTCCCGATCTCTGTAACCTCCTCCAGCCCCTACAACCCTCCCTATCTCTGTAACCTCCTCCAGCCCCTACAACCCTCCCTATCTCTGTAACCTCCTCCAGCCCCTACAACACTCCCTATCTCTGTAACCTCCTCCAGCCCTCTACAAACCTGCCTATCTCTGTAACCTCCTCCAGCCCCTATACCCCTCCCAATCTCTGTAACCTCCTCCAGCCCCTACACCACTCCCTATCTCTGTAACCTCCTCCAGCCCCTACACCCCTCCCTATCTCTGTAACCTCCTCCAGCCCCTACAACCCTCCCTATCTCTGTAACCTCCTCCAGCCCCTACAACCCTCCCTTTCTCTGTAACCTCCTCCAGCCCCTACAACTCTCCCTATCTCTGTAACCTCCTCCAGCCCCTATGAACCTCATCTCTGTAACCCTCCTCCAGCCTCTACAACCGTCCCTATCTCTGTAACCTCCTCCAGCCCCTACAACCCTCCCTATCTCTTTAACCTCCTCCAGCCCCAACCCTCCCTATCCCTGTAACCTCCTCCAGCCCCCACAACCCTCTCTATCTCTGTAACATCCTCCAGCCCCTACAACCCTCCCTATCTCTGTAACCTCTTCCAGCCCCTACAACCCTCCCTATCTCTATAACCTTCTCCAGCCCCTACAACTTTCCCTATCTCTGTAACCTTCTCCAGCCCCTACAACCCTCCCTATCTCTGTAACCTCCTCCAGACCCTACAATCCTCCCTATGTCTATGTCTGTAACCTCCTCCAGTCCCTACAACCCTCCCTATCTCTGTAACCTCCTCCAGCCCCTACAACCCTCCCTATCTCTGTAACCTCCTTCAGCCCCTACAACCCTCCCTATCTCTGTAACCTCCTCCAGCCCCTACAACCCTCCCTATCTCTGTAACCTCCTCCAGCCCCTACAATACTCCCTATCTCTGTAACTTCCTTCAGCCCCTACAACTTTCCCTATCTCTGTAACCTCCTCCAGCCCCTACAACCCTCCCTATCTCCGTAACCTCCTCCAGCCCCTTCAACCCTCCCTATCTCCGTACCCTCCTACAACCCTCCGAGATCTCTGCGATCCTCCAATTCCGGACCCTTGACCATCCCCCAATTCCCATCGCTCCACCACCGGCGGCCGGGCCACAGCTGGAGCACTGTGCTCTGTTCTGGTCACCATGCTATAGGAAGGATGTGATTGCACTGGAGGGGGTGCAGAGGAGATTCACCAGGACGTTGCCTGGGCTGGAGCATTTCAGCTATGAAGAGAGACTGGGTAGGCTGGGGTTGTTTTCCTTAGAGCAGAGCAGGCTGAGAGGGGAGCTGATGGAGGTATATAAAATTATGAGGGGCACAGATAGGGTAGATGGGAAGAAGCTTTTCCCCTTAGCGGAGCTGTCAATAACCAGGGGGCAGTGATTTAAGGTAAGGGGCAGGAGGGTTAGAGGGGATTTGAGGGACAGATTTTTCACCCAGAGGGTGGTTGGATCTGGATCACACTGCCTGAGTGGCAGTGGGGGGGAGAGGCAGGAACCCTCACAACATTGAAGTAGTATTTAGACGAGCCCTTGTAACGCTATAGCATCCAGGGTTACGGGCCAAGTGCTGGAAAATGGGATTAGAATTGATAGGGGCTTGATGGCCGGCATGGACACGATGGGCCGAAGGGCCTGTTTCTGTGGCTGTGTAACTCTGTGGCTGTATCAAACGTCAGCTACTCAGGTCCACGCTCAGCGAGAACTGGGCGGAACGTAGAAAGTTCAGCGGGAAGGTGGGAGAGGAAGTCAAGAGAGGCAAGCGAGGTGCAAAAGAGTAGGCGAGCGGCCAAGATGAAAGGGAACCCAAAGGTCATTTTGCAGTAGTGTTCACAATCCCTGACCAGAGGTCACTGACATGAGGTGTTTACTCTAGTGTTTTGCATCCGCTCCACAGATACTGCCTGGCCGGCTCAGCTGTCATTTCCTGCCTTCGATTCAGATTTCCGGCCGCCGCAGTGTTTGGCTTCCAGATTACAGGTGAAAAGGGGCTGTCAAAGGAGCGTGGCGGGGGCAGTTAGCGGGCAAAGGATTGACCAGTGGGGCCCAGAAGGTGTGGGTGAGGTGCTCAGCGAGTATTTTGCACCAGTAGAAGCCTTCACTTGCGCTATGGGAAACAGGGAGGCTGCTGAGATACTGGAGGAGTTTTTTTTAATTTTTTTTTTTAAACGGGATGAGGGCGTCCGCAGCATTTATTGCCCGTCCCTAATTGCCCCCTTGAGGAGGTGGGGGTGAGCCGCCTTCTTGAGCCGCTGCAGTCCCCCGTGTGGCGTAGGTACATCCACTGCGCTGTTAGGGAGGAAGTTCAGGATTTTGACCCAGCGACAGTGAAGAGACGGCCGATATATTTCCAAGTCAGGTTGGGGAGGGGCTCGGAGGGGAACTTGCAGGTGGTGGTGTTCCCCATGTGTCTGCTGCCCTTGTCCTTCTAGGTGGTAGAGGTCGCGGGTTTGGGCGGCGCTGTTGAAGGAGCCTTGGCAAGTTGCTGCGGTGCATCTTGTAGATGGTACACACACACTGCTGCCCCTGTGCGTCGGTGGTGGAGGGAGTGAATGTTTGTGGATGTGGTGCCAATCAAGGGGCTGCTTTGTCCTGGATGGTGTCGAGCTCCTTGAGTGTTATTGGAGCCGCACTTATCTAGTACTGAGGCAGCACCGCACTGTCGGAGGGTCAGTGCTGAGGGAGCGCCGCACTGTCGGAGGGTCAGTGCTGAGGGAGCGCCGCACTGTCGGAGGGTCAGTGCTGAGGGAGCGCTGCACTGTCGGGTGGTCAGTACTGAGGGAGCGCCACACTGTCGGAGGGTCAATGTTGAGGGAGCGCCGCACTGTCAGATGGTCAGTACTGAGGGAGCGCCGCACTGTCGGAGGGTCAGTGCTGAGGGAGTGCCGCACTGTCGGAGGGTCAATGCTGAGGGAGCGCCGCACTGTCGGAGGGTCTGTACTGAGGGAGGGCCACATTGTCAGAGGGTCAGTGCTGAGGAAGTGCCGCGCTGTCGGAGGGTCAGTACTGAGGAAGTGCCGCACTGTCGGAGGGTCAGTACTGAGGAAGTGCCACACTATCGGAGGGTCAGTACTGAGGAAGTGCTGCACTGTCGGAGATGCTATCTTTCAGACGAGGCATTAACTACACTTTAAACCTACTTCATGGATTCTAAATTGCTTTGGGACCCCTGTGAGGGAAGAAAATACTGTGGTTCTTTCTACACCGAACTCCTCCCTGGTCAAAGCTGTAGGTTTATCGCTGGAAGTATGTTCCTGGCGCAGAGTGCGTCCAGTCCGATGTGGAACTGTTATAGCACTGCCTTGCTGGCAGGGGGCTGTCTGGCACCACAGATCAGGGAGACTGCCCCTGAATGCCAGTTTCAATCTCACCCAGGCTGTTTCCCTCGCATATAACCTCCCTGGCATCGCTCCGACTGCCTTTGTCGCTGATGCCGGTCCACGGTCTCTCATCCAGGTGACCGGTCGTCACTTGTGAGCCAGGCCAGCGATTGCCTGCTTCATATTTCGTCTGCTGGGGAGGTACCCTTCCCGAAAGGGAAAAAGAAAGGATTCGGATTTCTCCGGCACTTTTCCCGGCCACCTCCGAACTTCCAAAAGCGCCTCACTGCCAATGGGGGGGCGTGTGGCCACTGTTGTACAGTACCAAGCACGGCAGCCAATTTGCACGCAGCAAGATCAGTTTTTCTTACTGAAGTGGGTCGAGTGATATACACTGGCCCCCCACCAGATGCCAGGGAAAGTTCCAACCCCCCACCCCCTGCTTTTCCTCCATTAGTGGCCATGGGGGGTCACCTGTGAATGGTGGAGTGACCTCAGTTCATTATCTCATCTTGAAATATGGCACCTCCAACAACGTGGCTCTCCCATAATACTGACCCTCCAACGGTGCGGCGCTCCCTCAGCACTGACCCTCCGACAGTGCGGCACTCCCTCAGCACTGACTCTCCAACGGTGCGGTGCTCCCTCAGCACTGACCCTCCAACGGTGCGGCGCTCCCTCAGCACTGACCCTCCGACAGTGCGGCACTCCCTCAGCACTGACTCTCCAACGGTGCGGTGCTCCCTCAGCACTGACCCTCCAACGGTGCGGCGCTCCCTCAGCACTGACCCTCCGACAGTGCGGCGCTCCCTCAGCACTGACCCTCCGAGGGTGCGGCGTTCCCTCAGTACTCAACCTCCGACAGTGCAGCGCTTCCTTAGCACTGACCCTCCGACAGTGCAGCGCTCCCTCAGCACTGCCCCTCCGACAGTGCAGCTCTCCCTCAGCACTGACCCTCCGACAGTGTGGCGCTCCCTCAGCACTGAACCTCCGACAGTGCAGCGCTCCCTCAGCACTGACCCTCCGACAGTGCAGCGCTCCCTCAGCACTGACCATCCGACAGTGCAGCGCTCCCTCAGCACTGACCCTCTGACAGTGCAATGCTCCCTCAGTACTCAACGTCCGACTGTGTGGTGATCTCTTAGCACTGACCCTCCGACAGTGCAGCGCACCCTCAGCACTAACCCCCCGCCAGTGCGCTGCTCCCTCAGCACTGACCCTCCGACAGTGCGGCACTCCCTCGGCACTGACCCTACGACAGTGCGGCGCTCCCTCAGCACTGACCCTCTGACAGCGTGGCGCTCCCTCAGCACTGACCCTCCGACAGCGCGGCGCTCCCTCAGCACTGACCCCCCGACAGTGCAGCGCTCCCTCAGCACTGACCCTCCGACAGTGCGGCGCTCCCTCAGCACTGACCCCCCGACAGTGCGGCGCTCCCTCAGCACTGACCCCCCCGACAGTGCGGCGCTCCCTCAGCACTGACCCTCCGACAGTGCGGCGCTCCCTCAGCACTGACCCCCCGACAGTGCGGCGCTCCCTCAGCACTGACCCTCCAACAGTGCGGTGCTCTCTCAGCACTGACCCTCCAACAGTGCGGTGCTCTCTCAGCACTGACCCTCCGACAGTGCGGCACTCCCTCAGCACTGACTTGGATTTTGTGAGTTGAAGTTTTTAGGCGGCTGATGAGCTGGATGGAGAGACACAGTGACGGGGGAGGGGAGGTGGTGGGGGGGTGAGGTGGTAATGCCAAACCCTGGGGGGGTGCAGGTGATTCACTATCCCTGACCAACCCTTCCTCACAGAATAAGGTCCATGAAATTCGAAACTCTGACATTCCGCTCCTCCTCCAACTCTCCTTCCCCCCCGCTACCCCTCGTTCCCCTGGGCAATACTGGAAGAAGAACAGATGGCAGAGGGTTTAGGTGGGGCGGGAGGGTGAGCGGTGGTGAGTCCCGGGGTGTGGGGTGGGGGGGGGGGGTTGGTGCTGGGGGGGGGATGCAGCATTTAACCCTCAACTCGCGTCACTTCCACCAAAACAGGCAATCTGAGTGGTTTATCACATCGCTACGTTTGGGATCTTGCTTTGCACCAGTTGGCTGCTGCTCTGCGAGCATCGCAGCGGCGGCCACGCCTTCGAACCTCTTCGGTGCCGACCAGGACGGCCGGAGGCGGTGAAGGTGGCCGGAGAAATGCGGGACCTTACGGCCGGGCACCCAGGTTTGGGGGAAGGCAGGGGGAGTGTTCTGAGGCAGCCCCCCGACCCTCGGCAGCGCTTGACGAAACCCAGCACAGACGTCACTCGGGGAGACAGGAGGGACCAAGAGATTGCGATAATCCCTTCCTGTCCCTGCCTTTGTGACGTGCTTTTTCACTGAGATACTGCATGTGAGTCATTGACAGGGAATTTCGTCAAATGTCCGACTCATTATTTCCCTTTCATTCTCACTCATAGGCCTTGGCTGCCTGATCCGTCTCAGACACTTCCTCAATGACCTCTCACACACTCAGAGGGCTCTCCTGTACCAGTTCAGGGCAGTCAGGGTGCGGGGAGCAATCAACTCCCAGGACAGGTACAGAACAAGGTTAGATAGAGAGTAAAGCTCCCTCTACACCGTCCCCATCAAACACTCCAAGGACAGGTACAGCACGGGGTTAGATACAGAGTAAAGCTCCCTCTACACTGTCCCCATCAAACACTCCCAGGACAGGTACAGCACGGGGTTAGATACAGAGTAAAGCTCCCTCTACACCGTCCCCATCAAACACTCCCAGGACAGGTACAGCACGGGGTTAGATACAGAGTAAACCTCCCTCTACACTGACCCCTCAAACACTCCCAGGACAGGTACAGCACGGGGTTCAGACACAGTGCAAAATTCCCCCTGCAGAAGACAGCTCTTCCAACACTGCAGCACCCGATTGGTACTGCCCTGTGAAATGGAGATGCTGGGCTCCCACAGCCGCTATCGGTAGAAGAGTAGTGGTGCTGCTTCCCCACCCGACCAAACACCCCCCCCCCCCCATCCCGACCCCCCCCCCCCCCCCCCCCCACCCCTGCCTCAGCCCTGGGGCCAATATTAGTCCCTCAGCCGACATCGCAGACAGCGGATGCTCTAGGCCCGCACCCCAGCCGCTGCTGCGTATGGGGGATCTTGCTGTGCCCCATTCGGCTGCCTCGTTCCCCGCCGCACGACCGTGAGACCCGCGGCCCGGCTGCGAGGCGCCTCGGGACGTCCCCTGGGCGGTGGGGGGGGGGTGGAGGTGTTGGCGGAAGGCACCAGGGAAGCGGGCGACCTCGAAGTGAGACGTGGGGGCGGTGGGGGGTGCGCCCAGCAGAGGGTGGGGGTAGATTCCGACATTGAAGCGAGGGATGAAACGCCTCAATTCCGATAGCCCACCCTGGCCCCCGACACCTCCCGCTGGGCGGCTTGACAGGCGCTGACCTGAGTTGCGGAGTGTGACGCCCGGTATGTGCTCTCTGGACTCTGAGGAGGGGAGGCCTGTAAATCACATCTCTGTGGGATCGCACAGAGTTGGGGGTGGGGGCGAGGTCCGTGGATGGAGATGGGGCGGGAGGGAGGCCTTGTGTGTGGGGGCCGGGGGGGGTACTTATGTCCTCACAGTACAATGACTTAACAAACTTGCCGAACAATATCCCCATTGTCCCATTTGTTGCACAATTGGCAGTGATATCTACCTGTGTGACAAAGGTGCCTTTTCTGTGTTGTGCTTCGCGATCACTGGACAGTGGAACTTAGGCCCCAGGGGCCTCAGATTACCAAAGGTTACACTTGTACCTGATTCCTGATGCACGCTGTTAACAGTTTAAGTGCTGTGGTGCACGGGGGTGGACGGGGAGAAAGGAGCCAGACTCCCGCCCGATCAGCTTTAAGCCCCTCAACGTGAGGCAGAGTAAAGCTCCCTCTGCACCGTCCCCATCAAACACTCCCAGGACAGGTACAGCACGGGGTTAGATACAGAGTAAAGCTCCCTCTACACCATCCCCATCAAACACTCCCAGGACAGGTACAGCATGGGGTTAGATACAGAGTAAAGCTCACTCTACACTGTCCCCATCAAACACTCCCATGACAGGTACAGCACGGGGTTAGATACAGAGTAAAGCTCCCTCTACACTGTCCCCATCAAACACTCCCAGGACAGGTACAGCACGGGGTTAGACACAGAGTAAAGCTCCCTCTACACCGTCCCCATCAAACACTCCCAGGACAGGTACAGCACGGGGTTAGATACAGAGTAAAGCTCCCTCTACACCGTCCCCATTAAACACTCCCAGGACAGGTACAGCACGGGGTTAGGTACAGAGTAAAGCTCCCTCTACACTGTCCCCATCAAACACTCCCAGGACAGGTACAGCACGGGGTTAGATACAGAGTAAAGCTCCCTCTACACCATCCCCATCAAACACTCCCAGGACAGGTACAGCACGGGGT
The DNA here is from genome assembly GCF_017639515.1 of Carcharodon carcharias. Classification (NCBI taxonomy): domain Eukaryota; kingdom Metazoa; phylum Chordata; class Chondrichthyes; order Lamniformes; family Lamnidae; genus Carcharodon; species Carcharodon carcharias. Next base: position 7,630,455 of record NC_054501.1, on the reverse strand, counting down.
TAGATACAGAGTAAAGCTCCCTCTACACTGTCCCCATCAAACACTCCCACAGGTACAGCACGGGGTTAGATACAGAGTAAAGCTCCCTCTACACTGTCCGCATCAAACACTCCCAGGACAGGTACAGCACGGGGTTAGATACAGAGTAAAGCTCACTCTACACTGTCCCCATCAAACAATCCCAGGACAGGTACAGCACAGGCTTAGAAACAGAGTAAAGCTCCCTCTACACCGACCCCATCAAACACTCCCAGGGCAGGTACAGCACGGGGTTAGATACAGAGTAAAGCTCCCTCTACACTGTCCCCATCAAACACTCCCAGGACAGGTACAGCTCAGGGTTAGATACAGAGTAAAGCTCCCTCTACACCGTCCCCATCAAACACTCCCAGGACAGGTACAGCACGGGGTTAGATACAGAGTAAAGCTCCCTCTATACTGTCCCCATCAAACACTCCCAGGACAGGTACAGCACAGGGTTAGATACAGAGTAAAGCTCTCTCTACATTCTCCCCATTATCTTCATTCAGTGATGTTTGGTGAAGGGTAAATTTAGGCCAGGAGGACACCTCCCCCTTCTCCAAACCTCCCTCTCTTCTTTGAAATCTGCAACTGGCGCCTCACGTCTCCTCCGGAAGACGGCACCTCCGACAGTGCAGCGCTTCCTCGGCGCTGCGCTGTGTGTCGGCCAGAGTGGATTGCGAGGGCCGGGTATCTGGATTTGGACCTCGAACGGACAACCTCACCACCACCCCCCTCCCCCCCTCGCTCCCCCCTCGCTCCCCCTCTTCCGCCGGACTCAGAGGCGATTGTGAGAGTCAGTCAACCGCGCCGGTCTCCTTGAGGGAGGCAGCTGTTGTGGGTCAGTAGTCCGGTAATGATGGAAGTGTTCCTGCCTGGGGACATTGTGCATGTCTGCTGTCCGTTCCTGCTCAGTGCTGGTTGCTCCGAGCCTGACTCACTGAAGTAATCTCTGTGGAATGTCTAAGAGGCTGCGAGATATTCGTTTGGCAAGCCACTTCCTCCCTTCACCGCATTGTACCCCGTCAGTAAATACGGAGAGTGGATTTTTTCCAATTAGATCATGGCTGATCTGTATCTTAACTCCCTCTACCTGCCTTCTAGTCCATAACCCTGGATCGCCCTACCCAACAAAATTCCCAGCTGAGTACCCCCCTCCCCCACCCCCTCCAGCTCCTCCCTGGCCTCGACAGATTTTTGCGGGGGGTTCAATGGGGTGGGTGGAGGGGAGAGAGTTCCTGATTTCCACTCCCCTTCGGTGTGAAGAAGCGCCCCTGAACGGCCCGGCTCTCATTTTAAGCTCCTGCCCCCTCGTTCTGGACCCCCTACCCACCAGAGGAAACAGTTTCCCTCTATCGACCCTATCAAATCTTCAACTATCATAAACCGCCTCGATCAGATCGCCCCGTTTAATCTGCGGTGCCCGAGGGGAATACCAGCCCGGTCCGTGCGATCCATCCTGGTAATTTAACCCTTTCGGCCCCGGGATCGTTCTGATGAATCAGCGCTGTACCCCCTCCGAAGTCAATATATACTTCCTGAGGTGCGGGGCCCGGAACTGAACAGAGTTATTCAAGATATTCGTGCAGTTCAGGCCAGAGCAGGTTCAATGCCAATAGGGACCCTATGGTACATAAATGGGGCCTAACATCCTAAAACGCGCCACACCTTTCACAGTATACCGATGTCTCCCTGAGAGAGAGGGACTGAGAGACACCAGTCAGTGTACAGATATCTCCCTGTGAGAGAGAGGGACTGAGAGACACCAGTCAGTGTACAGATATCTCCCTGTGAGAGAGAGGGGACTGAGAGACACCAGTCAGTGTACAGATATGTCCCTGAGAGAGAGGGACTGAGAGACACCAGTCAGTGTACAGATATCTCCCTGAGAGAGAGAGAGACTGAGAGACACCAGTGTACAGAGATCTCCCCGAGAGAGAGAGTCCTGGAGACACCAGTCAGTGTACAGATATCTCCCCGAGAGAGAGGGACTGAGAGACACCAGTCAGTGTACAGATATCTCCATGGGAGAGAGAGAGGGACTGAGAGACACCAGTCAGTGTACAGATATCTCCATGGGAGAGAGACTGAGAGACACCAGTGTACAGACATCTCCCCGAGAGAGAGTCTGAGAGACACCAGTCAGTGTACAGATATCTCCCCGAGAGAGAGGGACTGAGAGACACCAGTCAGTATACAGATATCTCCATGAGAGAGAGAGAGGGACTGAGAGACACCAGTCAGTGTACAGATATCTCCCTGTGAGAGAGAGGGATTGAGAGACACCAGTCAGTGTACAGATATCTCCCTGTGAGAGAGAGGGGACTGAGAGACACCAGTCAGTGTACAGATATCTCCCTGAGAGAGAGGGACTGAGAGACACCAGTCAGTGTACAGATATCTCCCCGAGAGAGAGAGAGGACTGAGAGACACCAGTCAGTGTACAGATATCTCCCTGAGAGAGAGGGACTGAGAGACACCAGTCAGTGTACAGATATCTCCCTGAGAGAGAGAGAGACTGAGAGACACCAGTGTACAGACATCTCCCCGAGAGAGAGAGAGGACTGAGAGACACCAGTCAGTGTACAGATATCTCCCTGAGAGAGAGGGACTGAGAGACACCAGTCAGTGTACAGATATCTCTATGAGAGAGAGAGAGGGACTGAGAGACACCAGTCAGTGTACAGATATCTCCCTGAGAGAGAGAGAGACTGAGAGACACCAGTCAGTGTACAGCTATCTCCCTGAGAGAGAGGGGACTGAGAGACACCAGTCAGTGTACAGATATCTCTCTGAGAGAGAGGGGACTGAGAGACACCAGTCAATGTACAGATATCTCCCCGAGAGAGAGAGTCTGAGAGACACCAGTCAGTGTACAGATATCTCCCCGAGAGGCAGGAACTGAGAGACACCAGTCAGTGTACAGATATCTCCCTGAGAGAGAGAGGGACTGAGAGACACCAGTCAGTGTACAGATATCTCCCTGAGAGAGAGAGGACTGAGAGACACCAGTCAGTGTACAGATATCTCCCTGAGAGAGAGGAACTGAGAGACACCAGTCAGTGTACAGATATCTCCCTGAGAGAGAGAGGAACTGAGAGACACCAGTCAGTGTACAGATATCTCCCTGAGAGAGAGGAACTGAGAGACACCAGTCAGTGTACAGATATCTCCCTGAGAGAGAGAGGAACTGAGAGACACCAGTCAGTGTACAGATATCTCCCCGAGAGAGAGGGGACTGAGAGACACCAGTCAGTGTACAGATATCTCCCTGAGAGAGAGGGGACTGAGCGACACCAGTCAGTGTACAGATATCTCCCTGAGAGAAAGAGGGACTGAGAGACACCAGTCAGTGTACAGATATATCCCTGAGAGAGAGAGGGACTGAGAGACACCAGTCAGTGTACAGATATCTCCCTGAGAGAGAGGGGACTGAGAAACACCAGTCAGTGTACAGATATCTCTCCGAGAGGGAGAGTCTGAGAGACACCAGTCAGTATACAGATATCTCCCTGAGAGAGAGGGACTGAGAGACACCAGTCAGTGTACAGATATCTCCCTGAGAGAGAGGGGACTGAGAGACACCAGTCAGTGTACAGATATCTCCCTGAGAGAGAGAGGGACTGAGAGACACCAGTCAGTGTACAGATATCTCCCTGAGAGAGAGGGGACTGAGAGACACCAGTCAGTGTACAGATATCTCCCTGAGAGAGAGGGACTGAGAGACACCAGTCAGCGTACAGATATCTCCCTGAGAGAGAGGGGACTGAGAGACACCAGTCAATGTACAGATATCTCTCCGAGAGGGAGAGTCTGAGAGACACCAGTCAGTATACAGATATCTCCCTGAGAGAGAGGAACTGAGAGACACCAGTCAGTGTACAGATATCTCCCTGAGAGAGAGGGGACTGAGAGACACCAGTCAGTGTACAGATATCTCCCTGAGAGAGAGAGGGACTGAGAGACACCAGTCAGTGTACAGATATCTCCCTGAGAGAGAGGGGACTGAGAGACACCAGTCAGTGTACAGATATCTCCCTGAGAGAGAGAGGGACTGAGAGACACCAGTCAGTGTACAGATATATCCCTGAGAGAGAGAGGGACTGAGAGACACCAGTCAGTGTACAGATATCTCCCTGAGAGAGAGGGGACTGAGAAACACCAGTCAGTGTACAGATATCTCTCCGAGAGGGAGAGTCTGAGAGACACCAGTCAGTATACAGATGTCTCCCTGAGAGAGAGGGACTGAGAGACACCAGTCAGTGTACAGATATCTCCCTGAGAGAGAGGGGACTGAGAGACACCAGTCAGTGTACAGATATCTCCCTGAGAGAGAGAGGGACTGAGAGACACCAGTCAGTGTACAGATATCTCCCTGAGAGAGAGAGGGACTGAGAGACACCAGTCAGTGTACAGATATCTCCCTGAGAGAGAGGGACTGAGAGACACCAGTCAGTGTACAGGTTCACTAATGCCCTTTAAGGAAGGAAGTCAGCCATCCTCAGCCAGTCTGGCCTACATGTGACTCCAGACCCACAGCAATGTGGTTGTCTTTTAAATGCCCTCTGAAATGGCCCCAGCAAGCCACTGAGTTGTGTCAAATGCTGCAGAAAAGTTAATAAGGAATGAAATCAGATGGACCACCCGATATTCACCTAGGCACCGGAAATGATAACGGCAAACTCAGCCCTGACGACCCTGCAAAGTCCTCCTTCTTAGTATCTAGGGGCTAGTGCCAAAACTGGGAGAGCTGTCTCACAGACTAGTCAAGCAACAGCCTGACATAGTCATCCCCACAGAATCATACGGAAAATGTCCCAGACACCACCATCACCATCCCTGGATATGTCCTGTCCCAGCGGCAGGACAGACCAAGCAGAGGTAGCGGCACAGTGAAATACAGACGGGAGGGAGTTGCCCTAGGGCTCCTCAACACCAACTCTGGACCCCATGAAGTCTCGTGGCATCAGGTCAAACATGGGCAAGGAAACTGCCTGCTGATTACCCTGTACCGCACCACCCCACCCCCCACCTCAGCTGATGAATCAGGGCTACTCCACGTCGAACACCGCTTGGAGGAAGCCTTGAGGGTGGCAAGGGCGCAGAATGTACTCTGGGTCCATCACCAAGAGTGGCTTGGCATCACCACTGCAGATGGTACCGGCCGAGTCCTAAAGGACGTAGCTGCTGGACTGGGTCTGAGGCAGATGTTGAGGGAATTGACAAGAGGGGAAAAACACACTTGACCTCATCCTCACCAACCTGCCTGCCGCAGATGCATCTGGCCATGACAGTATCGGTAGGAGTGACCACCACACTGTCATTGTGGAGATGAAGTCCCGTCTTCACATTGAGGATACCCTCCATCGTGTTGTGTGGCACTACCACCATGCTAGATGGGATAGATTTCAAACAGATCTAGCAACTCAAGACTGGGCATCCATGAGGCGCTGTGGGCCATCAGCAGCAGCAGAATTGTACTCAACCACAATCTGTAACCTCGTGATCTGGTATATTCCCCCATTCCACCATTACCACCAGATCTGGGGATCAACCCTGGTTCAATGGAGACTGCAGGAAGGCATGACAGGATTAGCACCAGGTATACTAGAAACGAGGTGTCAACCTGGTGAAGCTACAATATAGGACTATTCGTGTGCCAAACAGCATAAGCAGCAAGCGATAAACAGAGCTAAGCAATCCCACAACCAACGGATCAGATCTAAGCTCCGCAGTCCTGCCACATCCAGTCGTGAATGGTGGTGGACAATCAAACAACTCACTGAAGGAGGAGGCTCCACAAATACCCCCATCCTCAATGATGGGGGAGCCCAGCGCATTAGTGTAAAAGATAAGGCTGAAGCATTCACAACAATCTTCAGCCAGAAGTGCTGAGTGGATGATCCACCTCGGCCTCCTCTGGAGGTACCCAGCATCACAGATGCCAGTCTTCAGCCAATTCGATTCGCTCCACGTGATATCAAGAAACGGCTGAAGGCCCTGGATAGTGCAAAGGCTATGGGCCCTGACAATATTCCGGCAAGAGTACTGAAGACTTGTGCTCCAGAACTTGCCGTGCCCCTAGCCAAGCTATTCCAGTACAGCTACAACACTGGCATCTACCCGGCTATGTGGAAAATTGTCCAGGTATGTCCTGTACAAATAAAGCAGGACAAATCCAACCTGGCCAATTACCGCCCCATCAGCCTACTGTCCATCATCAGTAAAGTGATGGAAGGGGTCATCAACAGTGCTATCAAGTGGCACTTGCTCATCAATAACCTGCTCACTGATGCTCGGTTTGGGTTCCACCAGGGTCACTCAGCTCCTGACCTCTTTACAGCCTTGGTTCAAACATGGACAAAGTGCTGAACTCCTGAGGTGAGGTGAGAGTGACTGCCCTTGACATCGAGGCAGCATTTGACCGAGTGTGGCATCAAGGAGCCCTGGCAAAACCGGAGTCAATGGGAATCAGGGGGAAAACTCTCCGCTGGTCGGAGTCATACCTAGCACAAAGGAAGATGGTTGTGGTTGTTGGAGGTCAGTCATCTCAGCTCCAGGACATCACCGCAGGAGTTCCTCAGGGTAGTGTCCTCAGCCGCTTCATCAATGACCTTCCTTCCATCGTAAGGTCAGAAGTGGGGATGTTCGCTGATGATTGTACAATGTTCAGCACCATTCGCGACTCCTCAGATACTGAAGCAGTCCATGTCCAAATGCAGCAAAACCTGAACAATATGTAGATTTGGGCTGACAAGTGGCAAGTAACATTTACACCACACAAGGGCCAGGCAATGACCATCTTCAACAAGAGAGAATTAAACCATCGCCCCTTGACATTCAATGGCATTACCATCGCTGAATCCCCCACTATCAACATTACCATGACCAGACACTGAAGTGGACTAGCCATATAAATACTGTGCCTCCAAGACAGGTGAGAGGCTTGGAATCCTGTGACGAGTAACTCACCTCCTGACTCCTCAAAGCCTGTCCACCAGCTTCAAGGCACAAGTCAGGAGCGCCTGGATGAGTGCAGCTCCCACAACACTCAAGAAGCTTGACACCATTCAGGGCAAAGCAGCTCGCTCGATTGGCACCCCATCCATAAACATTCACTCTCTCCACTACCAAAGCACAGTAACAGCAGTGTGTGTGCCATCTACAAGATGCACCGCAGCAACTCACCAAGGCTCTCTCGACAGCACCTTCCAAACCTGCGACCTCTACCACCTAGAAGGACAAGCTCAGCGGACACATGGGAACACCTCCAACTGGAAGTACCCCTCCAAGCCACACACCATCCTGCCTTGGAAATATATTGGCCATTCCTTCACTGTTGCTAGATCAAAATACTGGAACCTCCTTCGTAAGACCACTGTGGGTGTACATACGCCACACGGACTGCAGTGGTTCAAGAAGGCAGCTCACCACCATCTTCTCAAGGGGCAATTAGGGATGGTCAATAAATGCTGGCCTAGCCAGTGACGCCCACATCCCATGAATGAATGATTTTTAAAAAATCTCCCTGAGGGAAGGGACTGAGAGACCCCAGTAAGTGTACAGATATTTCTTTGAGAGAGAGGATGGAGCGACACTAGTCAGTGTACAGATAGGGAGCATCGCACTGTCGGAGGGATAATACTGAGGGAACGCCGTAGTGTCAGAGGGTAAGCACTGAGGGAGCCTTCTTTATTAGAGGATCAGTACTGAGGGAAAACACATTGTCGAACGATCAGCATGGCGCGAACGCCACGCTGAAGCAAGTTCAGTACTGAAGCACTGCACCCTCAGAGGGTCAGTACTGAGGGAGCGCTGCGCCTTCTGAGGGTCAGTACTGCTCTGTCAGAGGGTCAGTGCTGAGGGAGTGCCGCACTGCCGGAGGGTCAGTGCTGAGGGAGCGCCGCACTGAAGGAGGGTCAGTGCTGAGGGATTGCCGCACTATTGGAGGGTCTGCTGAGGGAGTGTCAGAGGGTCAGCGCTGAGGGAGCACCACACTGTGGGAGGGTCAGTGCTGAGGGAGCGCTATACTGTCGGAGGGTCTGCTGAGGGAGTGTCGGAGGGTCAGTGCTGAGGGAGCGCCACACTGCCGGAGGGTCAGTGCTGAGGGAGCGCCGCACTGAAGAGGGTCAGTGCTGAGGGAGTGCCGCACTATTGGAGGGTCTGCTGAGGGAGTGTCAGAGGGTCAGTACTGAGGGAGCCCTGAACTGTTGGAGGGTCAGTACTGAGGAGCACTGCACCCTCAGAGGGTCAGTACTGAGGGTGCGCTGCGCCTTCTGAGGGTCAGTACTGCTCTGCCGGAGGGTCAGTGCTGAGGGAGCGCCGCACTGAAGGAGGGTCAGTGCTGAGGGAGTGCCGCACTATTGGAGGGCCTGCTGAGGGAGTGTCAGAGGGTCAGCCCTGAGGGAGCACCACACTGTGGGAGGGTCAGTGCTAAGGGAGCGCCGTACTATCGGAGGGTCTGCTGAGGGAGTGTCGGAGGGTCAGTGCTGAGGGAGCACCACACTGTCGGAGGGTCAATGCTGAGGGAGCGCCGTACTATGGAGGGTCTGATGAGGGATTGTCGGAGGGTCAGTGCTGAGGGAGCGCCGCAGTGTCGGAGGGTCAGTACTGAGGGAGCCCTGAACTGTTGGAGGGTCAGTACTGAGGGAGCACTGCACCCTCAGAGGGTCAGTACTGAGGGAGTGCTGCACCTTCGGAGGGTCAGTACTGAGGGAGCGCCGCACTGTCAGAGGGTCAGTACTGAGGGAGCGCCGCACTGTCGGAGGGTCAGTACTGAGGGAGCGCTGCACTGTCAGAGGGTCAGTACTGAGGGAGCGCCGCACTGTCGGAGGGTCAGTACTGAGGGAGCGCTGCACTGTCGGAGGGTCAGTGCTGAGGGAGCGATTCATTTTAGGAGAGTCACTCTCGGGTGGGTCTCTAAGATTCCACAGCCACTATTGGAAGAAGAGCAAGCGCTGAGGCATTGTGGCGTCGTGGGCAGAGCTCTCCCCAGTGTCCTTGGGCCAATATTTATCCCTCGACAAACATCACGAAGGACAGGTCATCTATTTATTAGCATGTTGCTGTTTGTGGGAGCTTGCTGTGCGCCAATTGGTAAATAAAACGACAAGTGAACTCCAGAAGTCTTTCGTTGGCTGTTAAGTCCTTTGAAACGTTGTGGCACAAGCTCGATAAATGGGCATCATTTTCCTCTGGAGGGCTCTGGCTAAAAATTCTCAGACCCACTCCTCACCTTGACAACCAGCTTTCTGACCAGCCCCTCAGTCACCTCCACGATGGCTGGTGCCAATTTCTGGACCGAGACCCTGGCCTCTCTTACCCGCCCCTCGCACCCCTTTCCCGCCCCAAACCCTCGTCTCCAATACCTCAGCCCCATGGACCGTGCAACCACCAGCCCCACACCCCTCTCCAATACCTCAGCCCCATGGACCGTGCAACCACCAGCCCCACACCCCTCTCCAATACCTCAGCCCCATGGACCGTGCAACCACCAGCCCCACACCCCTCTCCAATACCTCAGCCCCATGGACCGTGCAACCACCAGCCCCACACCCCTCTCCAATACCTCAGCCCCACGCACCATGCAACAAGCCAGGGACATCGAGGCAGTACCCCGCCCCCGAGTGTTTGGAATGACGCTAAACGGGCAGGGAAGCGAGGAATACTTACGCGTTACTGAAGGAAGAGACAGGCTGTCGAATCTTTTCACCTTGCACTCGTCAGGACAGGAGCAAAAATGCCAACTCGGACGATAATGTCTAACATTAGACGTGATTCCGGGATTGGAGAGCACTTGCTGAGCAACCCTGAGTGTGCTAAGAACGACACTGACAGCCTGTTTAAGATCATCAGTCGGTCTCGCAATGTGGCTTACTTAGACGTGCTAGACGCTACATATAGTCATGCATCGAGAGCTGTCCTCCGCAAGCAAAAGGAACATGTCCAGGCATAGGAACCCAGGAGCTGGGATAGGCCATGCAGCCCATCAAGCCTGCCCTGCTATCCAACACGATCATGGCTGAACATCCGCTTCAATGGCTATTTCCAACACTATTCCCTTATCCCTTTATGTCATTGGTACTTAGAAGCCTCGCGCCTTTTTTATATTAAACAAAATCTTGAGGGACATTAGTTCCCTGGTGCATTCACCGCGGCAACGCCTCGACTACTCAAACATACGAACTAGGAGCAAGAGTAGGCCACTCGGCCCCTTGAGCCTGCTCCCCCAGTCAGTAAGATCATGGCCGATCTGATTGTAACCTCACCTCCATATTCCCGTCTCCCCCCCTCCCCCGATAACCTTTCATCCCTTTGCTTGTCAAGAATCTATCTAGCCCTGCCTTAAAAATATTCAAAGACTCTGCTTCTTTTGAGGAAGAGAGTTCCAAAGACTCATGACCCTCAGAGAAAAAAAAAAAATTCTCCTCATCTCTCTCCTAAATGGATGACCTCTTATTTTTAAACAGTGACCCCCCTCGTTCCAGATTCTCCCACAAGAGGAAACATCCTCTCCAAGTCCACCCTGGCAAGACCCCTCAGGATCTTATACCTACTTTACCTACGAGGCAAGTGCTGTCCAGGCCATGGTAACAGAGGAAGAAACTCAGTCACTAGAAGGGCTTAAAATTGATAAGGAGGTGGTATTGGATAAGCTGTCGGTACTTAAAGTTGACAAAGCACCCGGACCGGATGAGATGCACCCAAGAATATTGAAGGAAGTGAGAGTGGAAATTGTAGGGGCACTGGCAATAATCTTTCAATATTCCCTGGATTCGGTGGGGGGGGATGCCAGAGGACTGGAGGATTGCAAACATGACGCCCTTGTTCAAAAAGAGTTGTAAGGATCTGCCCTGAAATTACAGACCAGTCAGTTTAACTTCAGTGGCGGGGAAACTTCTAGAAACTAATATTCGGGATAGAATTAATAGCCACGTGGAGAAATGTGGATTGATTCGGAAGAGTCGGCATGGATTTATTAAAGGAAAATTGTGCCTAACTTGCTGGAATTTTTTGAAGAGGTGACAGAGATGGTTGATGAGGGCAAAGCCGTTGATGTGGTGTACATGGACTTCCAAAAGGTGTTCAATACAGCGCCACGCAACAGACTTGTGAGGGAAGTCATAGGTCATGGAATAAAAGGGACAGTAGCAATGTGGATACAAAACTGGCTGAGGGATCGGAAACAGCGAGTGGATGTTAATGGATGTTTTGCAGGCTGGAGGAAGGTTTGGAGTGGAGTTCCCCAGGGATCAGTATTGGGACCCTTGCTTTCCCTGATATATATTAATGATCCAGATCTTGCTGTGCAGGGGATAATTTCAAAGTTTGCGGATGAAACAAAACTGGGGAGAATTGTAAACTGTGAGGAGGACAGTGTAGAACTTTAAAAGGGCTTTGGTGGAGTGGGCAGATGGGTGGCAGATGAAGTTCAGTGCGGAGAAGTGTGAGGTGATGCACATTGGTACAAAGAACATGGAGAGAAACAGTATAAAATAGAGGATACTATTCTAAAAGGTGTGCAGGAGCAGAGAGAGACCTGGGTGTATATGTACATAAATCACTAAAGGTGGGAGGACAGGTAGGGAGAGCTGTTTCTAAAGCATACAATGTTCTAGGCTTCATTAATAGAGGCATAGAGTACAAGAGCAGGGAGGTGATGATGAAGTTATGTAGAACACTGGTTAGACATCAGCTGGAGTATTGCGCCACACTATAGGAAGGATGAGCACACCTTGGAGAGAGTGCAGACGAGGTTTACGAGAATGGTTCCGGGGGTAGAAACTTCAGCTATGAGGGTAGATTGGAGAAGTTGGGAGTGGAGAGGAGAAGGCTAAGAGGAGACATGAGGGAAGTTTTCAAAACCATGAGGGGCCTGGACGGAGTAGACAGGGAGAAACTGTTCCCACTCATAAAGATTGAGAACCGGAGGGCACAGTTTTGAAGAGTTTTGCAAAAGAAGCAAATGCGGGGTGAGAAAAAACCTTTTCACACGGCAAGTAGTTAGGGTTTGGAATGCACGGCCTGGAAGTGCAGCGGAGGAACGTTCAACGGAGGCATTCAAGAGGGCGCTGGATGATTATTTAAATCGAAACAATGTGCAGGGTTACGGGGAAAAGGCAGGAGATTGAAAATGATCAGAGAGCCAGTGCAGACATGATGGGCCAAATGGCCTCCTTCTCCACCATAACGGTCTGTGATTATATGTTTCAATCAAGTGGCCTGCTACTCTGATAATCTCCAGTGGATACCAGCCCAGCCTGTCCAACCATTCCTCATAAGACAACCTGCCCAATCCAGGTAATAGTCTAAGTAAACCTTCTCTGAACTGCTTCCAATGCGTTTGCATCCTTCCTCCAATAAGGAGAGAAAGCAGTGGCATACGTTCTCCTTAAATAAGGAGAGAAGATGGTGGCATGGACAGGTATTCCACAGGCCCAGGTTAATGTTTTGGGGACCCAGATTTGAATCCCGCCATGGCAAAATTCGAATTCGATAAAAACCTGGAATTAAAAATCTGGAGGACTTTTAGTGAACCCACCTGGTTCACTCTTGTCCCTTTAGGAAAGGAAATCCACCATCCTTAACCCCCCCAGGCCGGCCGATAGGTGACTCTGGACCCACAGCAATACGGTTGACTCCTGGACGACAACTACGAACAAGGGCGGTGAGGGACCGGACAATAAACCGCCGGCCTCGCCAGCGACACCACCACCTCCCCCCCCACCCCCCCCCCCCCCCCACCCCCCACCCCCACCCCGTGCCACGAACGAGTGAAACCGGAAGGAGATGGATACTGTACGCGGTACTCCAGATTCGATCTCACATGCGAGACAGCCAGTCAGCGCCCTTTTCTAAAGCAGGTGTAAGTTGTTGCTCGCTCCGAAATTTGGCACTCTTGCCTCTGTCCTGATGAGTGCGAGGCCAAGAAAAGGTTCCCTCTCTGCGCGGACGCGCAAGTTCTGTGCTACCAAGCGATTATCTGCACATCCTTATTTTCTGCAGGCAAAAAGGGTAATGAGTCACCACGATTTCAGAGGATACAGTGAGGTTGAGACTTGCCAAGATACCAGGGGTGTAAGAGAGAAGCTGACTCTCCTGTCTTCTGGCAAGTTCCATTACCTCCGGCCTGTACGCTGCGCAGATCTCTGCCTCCACTTGTTTCCAACAGGAGAATAACATAATTAAATAAAAATCCATTGTGTTCCCCATTTCCTCGGCAAGATCCTTCAACCCCGCCCCACCCCACCCGGGCGCCGATCGAGAGAGGAGATTGACGGTTGGGATACTAAACACCTCACGGGCGAAAGAAAGGGCTTGTGTTTCCCCAGCTCCCTTCACCGCCTCAGGACCACCCGAGTGGCCAGTTTTTCCTTTTGACCCATCGTCACTGTGGTAATGGAGGAAGCGTGGCACCCAATTTGCGCACGGGAAGCTCCCGCAAACAACTGTGCGCCAAATGGTGTACAGGGTATCGGCGCCAGGCAGAACACCAGACGCACTGCACTTCCGCCAATGGCAGGCATGGGATCCTTCGCATCCACCTGAGAAGAAGGATGCTGGACTCGGGTTTAACACCTCATTTAGAGACATTGCTTCTGCCACTGCAGCACCCCCTCAGCACTGACACTCCGACAGTGCAGCGCTCCCACAGCACTGACCCTCCGACAGTGCGGCGCTCCCTCAGCACTGACCCTCCAACAGTGCGGCACTCCCTCAGCACTGACCCTCCCACAGTGCGGCGCTCCCTCAGCACTGACCCTCCGACAGTGTGGCACTCCCTCAGCACCAACCCTCCGACAGTGCTGCACTCGCTCAGCAATGACCCTCCCACAGTGCAGCACTCCCTCAGCATTGACTCTCCGAGAATGCGGCGCTTCCTCAGTACTGATCCTCCGACAGTGGGGCGCTCCTTCAATGTCAGAGTGTTGGTACTGAGGGAGCGCCATACTGTCGGAGGGGCAGCAGTGAGGGAGCACCACACTGTCGGAGGGTCAGTGCTGAGGGAGCGCCGCACTGTCGGGGGGTCAGTGCTGAGGGAGCGCCACCCTGTTGGAGGGGCAATGCTGAGGGAGTGCCACACTGTCAGAGGGTCAGTGCTGAGGGAGCGCTGCACTGTCGGGGGGTCAGTGCTGAGGAAGCGCCGCACTGTCAGAGGGTCAGTGCTGAGGGAGTGCTGCACTGTTGGAGGGTCAGTGCTGAGGGAGCACCGCACTGTTGGAGGGGCAGTGCTGAGGGAGCGCTGCACTGTTGGAGGATCAGTGCTGAGGGAGCGCCGTACTGTCGGAGGGTCAGTGCTGAGGCAGCACCACAATGTTGGATAGGTTGTCTTTTGGATGAGACACTAAACCTGAGTCCCTGTCTGCTGACCCGATGCTGGCTTCCTTTGGTTGGACCATTCTATCTTCCCTGTGCTCAGGATAGTCTTAGCTGAATAACCTGCCTGATTCTCAGCTTCAGGATTCTTCACTGAGAGGCAATTAAGTGTGAGGATTGGCTGCTGAAAGATGGATCAGAGCCATCTGTCCACATGTCAATTAACCGGATGTGATTTACTGTGGCTGTCTTTACCCGCAAGCACTTTACTGTGGTAACTCAGAGATCTCTGTGATCAGCTCAAGCTTCACAAAACAATTGAGAAGCACCAAGTGTGAAACCGGCTCGCAGTCCAGAATCACCCTTGTCCCACACCAGATCGCGTTGGTTGATCTTAATTCAATCATCCTTGACATTCCCTGGGTTACCTCCAATAAAAGCAATAGTCCTGGAATTGAGGTTCAGGAACAGACAGTGTAGACTCTGTATCTAACCGCGGGCTGTCCCTGTCCTGGGAATGTTTGACGGGGCCAGTGTAGAGGGAGCTTTACTCTGTATCTAACCCCATGCTGTCCCTGTCCTGGGAATGTTTGATGGGGCCAGTGTAAAGGGAGCTTTACTCTGTGTCTAACCCCGTGCTGTACCTGTCCTGGGAGTGTTTGATGGGGACAGAGTAGAGGGAGCTTTACTCTGTATCTAACCCCGTGCTGTCCCTGTCCTGGGAATGTTTGATGGGGACAGTGTAGAGGGAGCTTTACGCTGTATCTAACCCCATGAGTACTGAGGGAGCTCTGCACTGTCGGAGGGTCAGTACTGAGGGAGCTCTGCACTGTTGGACAGTCAGTGCTGAGGGAGCGCCGCACTGTCGGAGGGTCAGTGCTGAGGGAGCGCTGCATTGTCGGACAGTCAGTGCTGAGGGAGCGCCGCACTGTCGGAGGGTCAGTGCTGAGGGAGCGCCACACTGTCGGAGGATCAGTGCTGAGAGAGCGCAGCACTGTCGGAGGGTCAGTGCTGAGGGAGCGCCACACTGTCGGAGGGTCAGTGCTGAGGGAGCGCCGCACTGTCGGACGATCAGTGCTGAGGGAACGCTGCACTGTTGGAGGATCACTGCTGAGGGAGCGCCACACTGTCGGAGGGTCAGTGCTGAGAGAGCGCCACACTGTCGGAGGATCACTGCTGAGGGAGCGCCACACTGTCGGAGGGTCAGTGCTGAGGGAACGCCGCACTGTCGGACGATCAGTGCTGAGGGGACGCTGCACTGTCGGAGGATCACTGCTGAGGGAGCGCCGCACTGTCAGAAGTGCCATATTTTGGGTTAAGGTGTTAAATCCAAGGCCCACGTTCGCCCTGTCCACTGGATTTAAATGGCCCCACATTCAGTGGTTTGAAGAGGAGCGGAATAAGTGGTTCCACCCGTGTCCTGGGGCAAACAATTCACCCCCCCGCCCCCCCCACCCCCTCCCCTCGTGAGCAACACTGGAGTAAATGAACACACCCCGGGTGATTATCACATTGCTGGTCGTGAGATTTTGCTGTGAACAAAATGGCTGCCCTGTCCCCGTGATGTGGGTGCCGCTCGCGAAACACTTCATTGGTGGTGAAACGCTTTGGAACGCCATGAGGAAGCGGACGACGGGGCAGGGTCGCGAGTCTGCCTGTCTCTCTGTCACTGGAACGGTTCCCCTGTCAGAGCGGATCAGAGCATCCTGTTGGTTAAGGGCACTCTGAGTTTGGCATTTTATTCAGTCACTTTCAGGAAGGATTACAGCCTGCGTGTGTTCTTCCAAACCTCCAAGAGCTGAGATGCTTTTCACTGAGGCTGTGGTAACATGTTCCGGCAGGAAGGGTTCATCAGGATTTTTTTTTCTGTTGTTCTCAGCGCCCGTGAGGATTAGAGAGTTGCGACAGACTGCTCTTTTTTGTAACCACCCTTGCTCGCCAAGAATGATGTGATTGTGGGATATGATTGCTGAATGATAAAGCTGGTTTTCCCTGCTCCTGCACGAGCCATGCAGATATGCAGGGACCTGCACAGAAGCTGTACTCACACAGTCACACACACACAAACTCTCACACACACAAACTCTTTCTCTCACACAAACACACACACAAACTCACCCTCACACACACAAACTCTTTCTCTCACACACACACACACATACACACAAACTCACCCTCACACACACAAACTCTCTCACACACACACACAAACTCACCCTCACACACACACACACACATAAACACCCTCACACACACAAACTCTCTCTCACACACACTCTCACCCTCACACACACACATAAACTCACCCTCACACACACACACACACACACACAAACACACACACACACGAACTCACCCTCAACACAGTCACACAAACTCACCCTCACACACAGTCACACACACAAACTCTCACACACACAAACTCTCACACACACACGCACAAACTCACCCTCACACACAGTCACACAAACTCACCCTCACACACAGTCACACACACAAATGCACACACACAAATTCTCTCTCACACACACACAAACTCACCCTCACACACACACACACACACAAACTCACCCTCACACACAGTCACACAAACTCACCCTCACAAACTCTCACACACACAAACCCACCCTCACACACTGTCACACAAACTCACCCTCACAAAGTCACACAAACTCAGCCTCACAAACTCTCTCACACAGACAGACAAACTCACCCTCACACACACAAACCCACCTTCACACACACACACAAACACCCTCACACACACAAACTCACCCTCACACACAGTCACACAAGCTCACCCTCACAAACTCTCACACACACACACACAAACTCACCCTCACACACAGCCACACAAACTCTCTCACACACACACATAAACTCACCCTCACACACAGTCACACAAACTCACCCTCACACAGAGTCACACACACAAACACACACACACACAAACTCACCCTCACAAAGTCGCACAAACTCACCCTCACAAACTCTCTCACACACAGACAAACTCTCACACACACACACAAACTTGCACTCACACACACAAATTTATCCTCACACACAGTCACACAAACTCACCCTCACACACACACAGTCACTCTCTCACACATACACAAACTCACCCTCACATACACACAAACTCTCACACACACACAAACTCACACACAAACTCACACACACACAAACACACACACACACACACACACAAACTCACCCTCACACACTCACACAAACTCATCCTCACACACACACATCCTCACACACACACACACAAACTCACTCACACACACACACTCAATCTTACCCTCACACAGTCACACAAACTCACTCTCACACACATACACAAACTCTCTCATACACACACACACACACAAACTCACCCTCACAAACTCACACACATACACACAAACTCACTCTCACACACACAAACACAAACTCTCATACACAAAAACTCTGACACAGACAAACTCATAATCTCACACATACAGTCTCACACACACCCAAATTCACATACACACAAACACACACATTCACACAGACGGGGACACACACACACAAACATGCACTCACATCCACACACAGACACACACAAACTCACATAGAGACACAAACGCACACACAAACACACTCATTACCACACTCACAAACGCAGTCAAACTTCCGCTTAATGTCTTCAGCCACCTGGGAATGTGTCAGGATTTACACAGAGTCCCCCCGGCACCCCAATGTCTCAGTATTTACATCGAGTGCCCCAAGAGTGCGTCAACATTTGCAGGAGGTCCCTGACAAGTGTGTGATATTTACGGGGGTCCCCGTGGAATGTGTCAGTATTTACAGAGGTGGGGGGGGTGTCCCCAGTATTTACAGAGGGGTCCCTGGGGGAGTGTGTCAGTATTTACAGGGGGAACCCTGGGGAGTGTGTCAGTATTTACAGGGGGTTCCCGAGGAGTGTGTCAATATTTACAGGGGGGTCACCGGGGAGTGTGTCAGTATTTACAGGGGGTCCCCGGGGAATGTGTCAGTATTTACAGGGGGGTCCCCGGGGAGTGTGTCAGTATTTACAGGGGGGTCCCCGGGGAGTGTGTCAGTATTTAGAGGGGGGTCTCCGGGGAGTGTGTCAGTATTTACAGGGGGAACCCCGGGGAGTGTGTCAGTATTTACACGGGGTCCCCGGGGAGTGTGTCAGTATTTACAGGGGGTTCCCGGGGAGTGTGTTAATATTTACAGGGGGGTCCCCGGGGAGTGTGTCAGTATTTACAGGGGGTCCCCGGGGAATGTGTCAGTATTTACAGGGGGTCCCCGGGGAGTGTGTCAGTATTTACAGAGGGTCCCCGGGGAGAGTGTCAGTATTTACAGGGGGGTCCCCGGGGAGTGTGTCAGTATTTACAGGGGGGTCCCCGGGGAGTGTGTCAGTATTTAGAGGGGGGTCTCCGGGTAGTGTGTCAGTATTTACAGGGGGTCCCCGGGGAGTGTGTCAATATTTACAGGGGGGTCCCCGGGGAGTGTGTCAGTATTTACAGGGGATCCCCGGGGAGTGTGTCAGTATTTACAGGGGGGTCTCCGGGGAGTATGTCAGTATTTACGGGGGTCCCCGGGGTGTGTGTCAGTATTTCCAAGGGGGTCCCCGGGGAGTGTGTCAGTATTTACAGGGGGTCCCCGGGGTCTGTGTCAGTATTTACAGGGGGTCTCCGGGGTGTGTGTCAGTATTTCCAAGGGGGTCCCCGGGGAGTGTGTTAGTATTTACAGGGGGTCCCCGGGGAGTGTGTCAGTATTTACAGGGGGTCCCCGGGGAGTGTGTCAGTATTTACAGGGGGGTCCCTGGGGAGTGTGTTAGTATTTACAGGGGGTCCCCGGGGTGTGTGTCAGTATTTACAGGGGGTCCCCGGGGAGTGTGTCAGTATTTACAGGAGGTTCCCGGGGAGTGTGTCAGTATTTAGAGGGGATCCCCGGGGAGTGTATCAGTATTTACAGGGGGGTCCCCGGGGATTGTGTCAGTATTTACAGCGGGGTCCCCAGGGTGTCTGTCAGCAATCCCCACCCGCAAATCAGTATTTAAAAGAGACCCAGGATTTCCAACCTAACTGGTTCAGGGCGATACCCTGAATTCCCTGCCCATCTGCTGCTGGTGTGTCGATGATGTACAGAGGGACTAATAACAGGAAATACTTTGCAAGCCAGCTGCGGAGTCTTCAGATTCCCCATCCAACACTGGAGGACTCTGTGCTGGTGTGCCCAGGGTGTCTTTCACCTGCAGCAAGGTCCCAGGAGCGCGTAATCAGCCAGGAGTTGACACTGAGCCAAAGACGGAGACATCAGAACCGAGGACCAGAAGCTCGGTCAAGGACGCGGATTGGAAAGGCATCCCAGGAATGTGTTCAGCACTCACGGAAGAAAGCGGGTCAAAGCTTTGGAAAGTCTCACACGAGCACTGTATAGAGTGGGGAAGGAAAAGGACATGGAGTCGCATTTTGATCGAAGCCTTCCGCGACCTCGGGCGGGTCCCCAAAGGCTTCACGACCGGTGACGAGCTTTTGAACTGCGTGGCCACAACTGTAATGGGGGCCGAGCAAGCAGCCATTGCGCGCACAGCAAGCTCCCACAAACAGCAAGGTGGCCATGACGAGGTTTTCTGCTTTTTAGCGATCCCCGTTGAGGGGTACATGTTAACCCCCCCCGCCGGACACCAGAGAGAACTCCCCTCTCACCTACACTCTCCTTTGGGTAGCAGAAGTGCCAGACGGGGGATAGACGGTATTCTCGACAGTGCGGTGCTCCCTCAGCACTGACCCTCCAACAGTGCGGCGCTCCCTCAGAACTGACCCTCCGACAGTGCGGCGCTCCCTCAGCACTGACCCCCCGACAGTGCGGCACTCCCTCAGCACTGACCCCCCGACAGTGCGGCGCTCCCTCAGCACTGACCCTCCGACAGTGCGGCGCTCCCTCAGCACTGACCCTCCGACAGTGCAGCGCTCCCTCAGCACTGACCCTCCGACAGTGCAGCGCTCCCTCAGCACTGACCCTCCGACAGTGCGGCGCTTCCTCAGCACTGACCCTCCGACGGTGCGGCGCTCCCTCAGTAGTGGAACTGGAGGAGTATCAGGCCTTGATTATGGGGCTTGCCTCTCTGGAATTCGGCAGACACAACATCAGTTGATTTGGAGGTGGGGGCTCCCACCATTAGTGCTCTTTATGAAGGGATCCATGATATGCAGCTGGTTATTGGTTGCAGTGCTTTAGAAGGGCTCTAAGGTGCAATTTGGAGGCCACAAAGGCAGCTGCTGACACACTACAGCGTGATGCATTGACCCATCGCAAGAGGCTTTCCGCTTGATTGCACTCTCTACCCAGCACCCCACTCCTTGACCCCAGCTTCTCTCACCATGACCCAGCTTCAATCACAGTCTGTCCCAGAAGCAGCCCCCGTGCTAGATTCCAGCCTCCCCTTCACCATCCCGTAGATCATTAACTCGGAACGGCAGACTACGAGCATCGCTGGCATGCGTAGGTGGCACAGAGAAGAAAAATAAAACAATTGACTCCGGGGAAACAAAGAACCTACGGTCCAAGGTGTAGCGGCGAGCGCTGCATGGTCAGCTACAGGACGGGGTTAGGTACAGAGTAAAGCTCCCTCTACACCGTCCCCATCAAACACTCCCAGGACAGGTACAGCACGGGGTTAGATACAGAGTAAAGCTCCCTCTACACCGTCCCCATCAAACACTCCCAGGACAGGTACAGCACGGGGTTAGCTGCAGAGTAAATCTCCCTCTACACCGTCCCCATCAAACACTCCCAGGACAGGTACAGCATGGGGTTAGATACAGAGTAAAGCTCCCTCTACACCGTCCCCATCAAACACTCCCAGGACAGGTACAGCACGGGGTTAGATACAGATTAAAGCTCCCTCTACACTGTCCCCATCAAACAGTCCCAGGACAGGTACAGCACGGGGTTAGATACAGAGTAAAGGTCCCTCCATGCTGCATGTAGCATTTTTTAAATCATAATATGTCTCAAGGCACTGCACGTGAGTGGTTATAAGGCAAAATTTCACCCCAAGCCACATAAGGAGATATGAAGGACAGCTGACCAAAAGCTCGGCCAAAGAGGTCAGTTTTAATGAGCATCTTAAAGGAAGAGAGTGAGTGAGACGAGGAGAGATTTTGGGCAGGAATTCCAGAGCTTAAGGCCGGGGCATGCCCATCAATGGTGGAGCGATGGGAACCGGGGATGCTCAAGAGCCCGGAATTGGAGGAGTGCAGAGATCTCAGAGGATTGTAGGAAGTTACAGAAATAGGGAGGGGTGTAGGGGGCTGGAGGAGGTCACAGAGATAGGGAGGGGCGTAGGGGGCTGGAGGAGGTTACAGAGATAGGGAGGGGTGTAGGGGGCTGGAGGAGGTTACAGAGATAGGGAGGTGTTGTAGGGGCTGGAGGAGGTTACAGAGATAGGGAGGGGTGTAGGGGGCTGGAGGAGGTTACAGAGATAGGGAGGGTTGTAGGGGGCTGGAGGAGGTTACAGAGATAGGGTGGGGTGTAGGGGCTGGAGGAGGATACAGAGATAGGGAGGTGTTGTAGGGGCTGAAGGAGGTTACAGAGATAGGGAGGTGTTGTAAGGGCTGGAGGAGGTTTCAGAGATAGGGAGGGTTGTAGAGGCTGAAGGAGGTTACAGAGATAGGGTGGGTTGTAGGTGCTGGAGGTGGTTACAGAGATAGGGAGGGGTGTAGGGGCTGGAGGAGGTTACACAGATAGGGTGGTGTTGTAGGGGCTGAAGGAGGTTACAGAGATAGGGAGTGTTGTAGGGGCTGGAGGAGGTTACAGAGATAGGGAGGGTTTTAGGGGCTGGAGGAGGTTACAGGGATAGGGAGGGGTATAGAGGCTGGAGGAGGTTACAGATATAAGGAGGGGTGTAGGGGGCTGGAGGAGGTTACAGAGATAGGGAGGGGTGTAGGTGCTGGAGGAAGTTACAGAGATAGGGAGGGTTGTAGAGGCTGGAGGAGGTTACAGAGATAGGGAGGGGTGTAGGGGGCTGGAGGAGGTTACAGAGATAGGGAGGTGTTGTAGGGGCTGAAGGAGGTTACAGAGATAGGGAGGGTTGTAGGGGGCTGGAGGAGGTTACAGAGATAGGGAGGGGTGTAGGGTGCTGGAGGCGGTTACAGAGATAGGGAGGGTTGTAGGGGCTGGAGGAGGTTACAGAGATCGGGAGGGTTGTAGGGCTGGAGGAGATTACAGAGATAGGGAGGGTTGTAGAGGCTGAAGGAGGTTACAGAGATAGGGAGTGTTGTAGGGGCTGGATGAGGTTACAGAGATAGGGAGGGTTTTAGGGGCTGGAGGAGGTTACAGGGATAGGGAGGGGTATAGAGGCTGGAGGAGGTTACAGATATAAGGAGGGGTGTAGGGGGCTGGAGGAGGTTACAGAGATAGGGAGGGGTGTAGGTGCTGGAGGAAGTTACAGAGATAGGGAGGGTTGTAGGGGCTGGAGGAGGTTACAGAGTTAGGGAGGAGTGTAGGGGCTGGAGGAGGTTACAGAGATAGGGAGGAGTGTAGGGGCTGGAGGAGGTTACAGAGATAGGGAGGAGTGTAGGGGCTGGAGGAGGTTACAGAGATAGGGAGGAGTGTAGGGCTGGAGGAGGTTACAGAAATGCATGGGAGGGGTGTAGGGGCTGGAGGAGGTTACAGAGATAGGGAGGAGTATAGGGGCTGGAGGAGGTTACAGATATAAGGAGGGGTGTAGGGGGCTGGAGGAGGTTACAGAGATAGGGAGGGGTGTAGGTGCTGGAGGAAGTTACAGAGATAGGGAGGGTTGTAGGGGCTGGAGGAGGTTACAGAGATAGGGAGGGTTGTAGGGGATGGAGGAGGTTACAGAGATAGGGAGGAGTGTAGGGGCTGGAGGAGGTTACAGAGATAGGGAGGAGTGTAGGGGCTGGAGGAGGTTGCAGAGATAGGGAGGAGTGTAGGGGCTGGAGGAGGTTACAGAGATAGGGAGGAGTGTAGGGGCTGGAGGAGGTTACACAGATAGGGAGGGTTGTAGGGGCTGGAGGAGGTTACAGAGATAGGGAGGGGTGTAGGGGCTGGAGGAGGTTACAGAGATAGGGAGGGGTGCAGGGGCTGGAGGTGGTTACAGAGATAGGGAGGGGTGTAGGGGCTGGAGGAGGTTACAGAGATAGGGAGGGTTGTAGGGGCTGGAGGAGGTTACAGAGATAGGGAGGAGTGTAGGAGCTGGAGGAGGTTACAGAAATGCATGGGAGGGGTGGGTGTTGAGACCACGGAGGAACTTGAAAACAAGGACGGGAATTTTAAAATGGAGGCGTTGCCGAACCGGGAGACATTGTCATTCAGGTGGCAAGGGGAGGGGGGGTCACGGGCGAACGGGACTCAGTGCGAGTTAGGACGCATCGGGGGCTGTGCAGAGTTTTGGATGAGCTGAATATTACGGAGGCTAGATCCTGGGAGAGCAGCCAGGAGAGCGTTGGAATAGTCGAACATGGAGGTGACGAAGGCGTGGACGAGGGTCTCAGCAGCTGATGAGCTAAGACGGGGGTAGAGTCGGGCGATGTTATGGAGTCGGAAGGGGCGGCCGGAGTCATGGCGCAGATACGAGGCCAGCAGCTCCTCTCAGGGATCAGATTTGACTCCGAGGTTGGGAGCAATCTGGTTTAGCTTCAGACGGCCAGCAGAGAGCTGGACCGACTCAGGAGCGAGGGAACACAAGACACAAGCACTGATAGAATTAAAGATCCATTTATTACAAAAATATAAAGACTCTCAAACTCAGGCCTAGAAAACAAACAGAAGCTGAGCACAGTAACAACAAGGACTCCACCAAACAACTACAAAAATACATCACTGCACAGTGGTTCCTACAGTTCAAGTGCGTCATTCAGATCTGTAACAAACTCTCAAGGTATCAGCACCACCAGGGCAGAGTGGTTCCCTTGACCGAACTGCAGGCACCCACTGACGCACTGTGGGAGCAGCGTGTACCACCTCCAAGATGCACTGCAGCAGCAGGAAATCTGACATCCTTAACTGGTCTGGCCTACATGTGACTCCACACCCACCAACAACGTGGTTGACTCTTAAGTGCCCTCTGAACAAGGGCAATCAAGGATGGGCAATAAATGCTGGCCCAGCCACATCCCATGAACGAATAGGAAAAAGGACTCCTTTTCTGCAGCATCTTCCATACCTCTACCAGCTAGAAGGACGAGGGCAGCAGACACATGGGGAACACCACCACCTGCAAGTTCCTCCTCTGAGCCCCACACACCATCCCGACTTGGAAATCTATCGGCCGTTGCTTCACTGCCGCTGGGTCAAAATCCTGGAACTCCCTCCCTAACAACGCGGTGGGTGTACCTACACCACACGGGGGACTGCAGCGGCTCAAGGAGGCGGCTCATTGCCACTTCCTCAAGGGGCAGTTAGGGACGGGAAACAAATACTGGCCTAGCCAGTGATGCTCAGATCCCAAGCAGGAATATTGGAAGTGGGTTTCTGAGTCAGGAAGCCTATCAGAGACCAGGCAGCCCCGGTCGTACTTTGAGGCAGCCATTGATCAGAACTACGCGGGTTCTCGCTCCACCACCAGCCTTCCCACCCCTCGATGCAAGTTAACATACCAGCTTACATCAGCACTCTCTTCAGCACCTGCCTATCAGGGGACAAGCCCTGGAACAGAGCAGCAGTCCGAAATGGTGGACAGCGAGCTTCCCAGGGGGAGCAGCTTACACAGGGACATGAGGAGGCCATTCAGCACCCCCTCTCGAGCCTGTCACACAGGGACACGAGGAGGCCCATTCAACCCCTCCAGCCCACTTCACCATTGAATCGGATCATGGGTGATCTGTCCTTCAACACCTTTCCTCAATGTCCCTTGATACCCTTGATTTCTGTCCTCAAACTCTCCATGTCACTTCCTCAGTCTGCCACAGCTTTTTGTGGGGCAGGGAAGAGAGTTCCAGATATCCACCCCTACTTAATGTGAAGAAGTGCTCCCTGACATCACACCTCAATGGCATAAGATTTATCCCGTGCTGTACCTGTCCTGGGAGTGTTTATTGGGTACGGTGTAGAGGGAGCTTTAATCTGTATCTAACCCCGTGCTGTACCTGTCCTGGGAGTGTTTGATGGGGTCGGTGTAGAGGGAGCTTTACTCTGTATCTAACCCCGTGCTGTACCTGTCATGGGAGTGTTTGATGGGGACAGTGTAGAGGGAGCTTTACACTGTATCTAACCCCGTGCTGTAACTGTCCTGGGAGTGTTTGATGGGGACAGTGTAGAGAGAGCTTTACTCTGTATCTAACCCCGTGCTGTACCTGTCCTGGGAGTGTTTGATGGGGACGGTGTAGAGGGAGCTTTACTCTGTATCTAACCCCGTGCTGTACCTGCCCTGGGAGTGTTTGATGGGGACGGTGTAGAGGGAGCTTTACTCTGTATCTAACCCCGTGCTGTACCTGTCCTGGGATTGTTTGATGGGGACAGTGTAGAGGGAGCTTTACTCTGTATCTAACCCCGTGCTGTACCTGTCCTGGGAGTGTTTGATGGGGACGGTGTAGAGGGAGCTTTACTCTGTATCTAACCCCGTGCTGTACCTGCCCTGGGAGTGTTTGATGGGGACGGTGTAGAGGGAGCTTTACTCTGTATCTAACCCCGTGCTGTACCTGTCCTGGGATTGTTTGATGGGGACAGTGTAGAGGGAGCTTTACTCTGTATCTAACCCCGTGCTGTACCTGTCCTGGGAGTGTTTGATGGGGACAGTGTAGAGGGAGCTTTACCTAATATCTAACCTTTGCAGGAATTTCAGTTACATTAGAAGATTCAACTATCAGGTCCTGTTTCGCTTTGAAGTGACTTTCAAGATTTTGGAAGGATATTAATCCAGCAACTTGTGGCTGGAGTGAAGGATTTGATAGCCGTGGGTGGAGATGGAAGTCCTGGCCAAGAAGATAAGTCATGACAAACATCCAATGCCAAAATCACAAGCAAGTTGTACAATGATGCATTGGGAATGAATAATGAATCCCACCTTGAAGTGTATTGAAAGAGAGAGAGAGTGAGATGTGTTTAAGGAGACATTTGGCATGAAGCTATGATAAGATTAGTATTTTTCCTGGGCCTTTCATCGCCTAGTGTACTCACTGTTGTAAAGTAGGAAACACTGCAGCCAATTTGCACACAGCAAGCTCCCACATACAGCGATGTGATGATGTCACAGATCATTTGTCTGTTGTGATGTTGGTTGAGGGATAAATATTGGGTCCCAGATCACCGGGAAGAACTCCACCTCCCACCACCACCCCCCGCCCACTTCTAGTAGTGGCTTCCAGTGAATGTCTCATTCCGATAGCCAGCACCTCCGAAAGTGCAGCACTCCCTCAGTACTGACCCTCCGACAGTGCGGCACTCCCTCGGCGCTGACCCTCCGACAGCGCGGCGCTCCCTCAGCGCTGATCCTCCGAAAGTGCAGCGGTCCCTCAGTACTGACCCTCCGACAACGCGGCACTCCCTCGGCGCTGACCCTCCGACAGCGCGGCGCCCCCTCGGTGCTGACCCTCCGACAGCGCGGCGCTCCCTCGGCGCTGACTCTCCGACAGCGCGGCACCCCCTCGGCGCTGATCCTCCGACAGCGCAGCTCTCCCTCAGTACTCAGTTGGGGTGTCAGCTTGGTTTTTGTGTGTGACGGTATATGCAGGGAGTGCCCGGAAACAGTCCTAGCAATGAAGGGAAAAAGGAATCGATTGCTCTTCGAGAAAGCTAGTTCAATGTGGCATGATGGGCCAAATGGCTTCCTTCCCTGCTGGATCAATTTTTTTTTTGCACCCTCTCTCTGAAGCCTTCACATCCTTCCTAAAGTGCGGCACCCAGAACTGGACACAATACTCCAGTTGAGGTTGAACCAGTGTTTTACCCTTGCTCTTGTGCTCCGTGCCCCTGACTATCTGTCCCGGAACCACCAGCTCCAAATAGGACAGGATACAAAGGGATGGGAGTTATACTCTCATTAAACGAACTGCATTCCGTTTGGGCCCCACATCTCAGATCGTTTGGCCTTGTACGGCACTGCAGCGCAGATTCATCTTAACAATCCTGGGGCTGACAGGGTTAAGTTACCAGGCTAGATCGCACAGACTAGGTTAGTCTTCCCTCAGGTACCGAAGATTAAAAGGGTGATCTGGTTGAGGTTTTTAAAACGATTCAGGGATTCAGTAGGGTCGATGGAGACACCGAGAAACAAAATGCTGGAAGAAACTCACCGGCTCTGGCAGCATCTGTGGAGAGAGAAAGAGAGTTAACGTTTCGAGTCGTACTCGAACCTGACAGACTCGAAACATTAACAATCAATCTCTCTGCAGATGCTGCCAGACCTGCTGAGTTTTTACAGTGCTTTGTGTTTTTGTTTCAGATTTCCAGCATCTGCAGTATTTTGCTTTTAATTATTTCCTCTGGTCGGGGTGGGGGGGTGCGGTGGGTGGGGGGTGGTGAGGGGTGAGGGAAGTGTTCAGAACCAGGGGAGGCAGAACTTCAAAATGAGTCAGGCTGTTCAGGTGGGCTGAATGGCCTCCTCCTGTTCCTGTGTAACAGGCTCAAGGGGGCTGAGTGGGTGGTCTCCTATTCCTGTGTAACAGGGTCGAGAGGGGCTGAATGGCCTCCTCCTGTTCCTGTGTAACAGGCTCAAGGGGGCTGAGTGGGTCTCCTCCTGTTCCTGTGTAACAGGCTTGAGAGGGGCTGAATGGCCTCCTCCTGTTCCTGTGTAACCGGCTTGAGAGGGGCTGAGTGGGCCTCCTCCTGTTCCTGTGTAACAGGCTGAAGGGGGCTGAGTGGGCCTCCTCCTGTTCCTGTGTAACAGGCTGAAGGGGGCTGAGTGGGCCTCCTTCTGTTCCTGTGTAATAGGCTCAAGCGGGCTGAGTGGGCCTCTTCCTGTTCCTGTGTAACAGGCTCGAGGAGGGGCTGAATGGCCTCCTGTTCCTGTGTTACAGGCTCAGCGAGGCTGAATGGCTTCCTCCAGTTCCTGCGTAGCAGGCTCGAAGGGCCTGAGTAGGCTTTCTCCTCTGTATAGCAGTCTCGAGGGGGCTGAACGGGCCTCCTCCTATTCCTGTGTAACAGGCTTGATGAGGGGGGCTGAATGGGCCTTCTGTTCTTAACATACTGAGTCCCCCACCCCCCCCAACCCCACAGCCGTCCCCCACCCCCGACAAGACCCAGGAGGACAAAAATCAGGCTTTGCTGCGATGCCCCTCGTGGTTGAACTGCCAATAGATTATCAACCTCACATGCCTGGGAATGAAACTGCCCCGAAATCTCCCACACCCTGGGGCAATGGGTGGGTGGGTGCGTGGCACTTTTGGCAAGAGTCGGGGGTGGGGTGGGTTGGGGTTCACTGACGAGATTGCAAGAAGGACGTGAAAATGGAGGGGAAGAGTCTGTCGAAACCTGCGACAATTCCTGTGGGATCCAGTGCGGCCTTATTTTCATGACACATCATTCGGACGGAAGCCAAGTTAATTGTAACGAGAAATTGATGATTAACAGGGGCTCCCATTGTTATTTGAGTGGGTTCGTCTAAGGGCAATGTGAGGTCTCTCCGACTAATTTCATGAGGCGATAGCCATTAAGCAACATAACTCTCCCACCTGGAGGGGATTGCCTGCCTGCCTGCCTTTTCTGTGTTGGTGCCTCTGGGGTTGGGGAGAGAGAAAGAGAGAGGGGGGGGTGGCGAGAAAGGGCAGCACGTGTATTTACTGGATGACCGACAGGTCTCGGAAATCCATTCGGGGTCCCGGTACCCAGAATCTTGCAGCGCAGGCGGTGGCCATTCGGCCTATCGTGGCTGTGCCGGCTCTTTGAAAGAGTGGGCCGATTGGCCTCACGCTCTCCCCTCACCCTGCTTTTCACCTCACCCCCCCCCCCGCCCCATTGCCCTGCAAATTTTTCCCCTTCAAGTATTTATCCAGTTCCTCCCTTCGGGCATTGCTGTTGAATCTGCTTCCACCGCCCTTTCGAGTTGCGCCTTCCAGATCACAACAACTCAAAGCCTCAAAACAAAACAAAAAAAAAAAAAACCACCCTCATCTCCTCCTCCTTCTCTCCCCACTCTGGCTCTTTTGCCGATTCTCTCCAATCTGTGTGTGTGACCCCCCCCACCAACTCTAGTTGCCGACCCTCCCACCACAGGAAACAGTTTCACCTTATTTATTCGATCGAGTCCCCCCCCACCCCACTCCCCACCCCCTCGTGATTTTGAACGCCTGGATTAAAAATCTCCCCCTTAACCTTCTCTGCCCAGAGGAGAACCACCCCCAGCTTCTCCAGTCTCTCCTCACGAACCGAAGGGACTCAGACGGCGGACGTTCCTGGGATGTGGGGATTGTCTACGCGGAGAGATTGAAGGGAATGGGCCTGGATTCCTTGGAGTTTAGAAGAACGAGAGGTAATTCTCATCGAACGGTACAAAACCTTTAAAGGGTTTGACAGGGTTGATGTTGAGAGGCTGTTTCCCCACCCCCACCCTCCAAGGCTGGAGAGCCTGCAACACTCTCTTCTCATGCAGTATAAATTGTTGTTAATAATTGTCACATAAATAGGGCAGTGGTGAGACCGCACCTTGAATACCGTGCGCAGTTTTGGTCTCCGTATTTAAAGAAGGATGTGAATGCGTTGGAGGCGGTTCAGAGGAGGTTTACTAGACTGATGCCTGGAATGAGTGGGGTGTCTGATGAGGGAAGGTTGGACAGACTGGGTTTGTTTCCACTGGAGCTTAGAAGAGCGAGGGGGTGATTTGATTGAGGTGTACAAGATCCTGAACGGCCTGGACAAGGTGGGCATGGAAAGGACGTCTCCTCTTGTGGGTGAGTCCAGAACTAGGGAGGCACCGTTTTAAAATTAGGGGGTCGCCCTTTTAGGGCGGAGGCAAGGAGAAATTTTTTTCTCTCACAGCCGATCTTCCACTTCAAAGCCATCTCCTCGCGGCTATCTCCTTATCCTCTGATGTCGCTGGTATCTAGAAATCTACCGACTTTTTAAAAATTCATTCGCAGGATGTGGGCATCGCTGGCAAGGCCAGCATTTGTTGCCCATCCCCAATTCCCCATGAAACTGAGTGGCTCGCTAAGGCCATTTCAAAGGGGAGGGTGGGGGGGTGCGGTGTGTGCAGTTAAGAGTCAGCCACATGGCTGTGGGTCTGGAGTCACATGTAGGCCAGACCGGGTAAGGACGGCAGATTTCCTTCCCTCGAGGACACTAGTGAACCAGGTGGGTTCTTATGACAATCGGGCAATGGTTTCATGAGACTTTCAATTCCAGATTTTTTATTGAATTCAGATTTCACCATCTGCCGTGGTGGGATTTGAACCCAGGTCCCCAGAGCATTAACCCTGGGTCTCCGGTATACTGGTCCAGTGACAATACCACCTCCCACTCTCTTGTCTCCCTAATTGCTTGTTGCGGCTGCATGTTAGCTTTCAGTATCTCCCGAACAAGGGCACCCAGGTCCCTTTGGACATTCACAATTTCCAACCTCTCCCCTTTTTAAGAAACGCTCGGGCATCTCTCCTTTACCTACCAAAGTGGATAAGTAGATATGAAAGGTGAAGTGGTGCTACACAGGGCTCCGTGTGATCTCTCGAGCTGGTTTCCACCACTTGTGGGGCATTGGGGTGGAAGGGGGGGTGGGGATGGTGGGGGTGGTGGGGAAGAGGACTTTTCCAGAGTGTTATTCACCCTTCCTCCGGAATATCACCCGGCTTCGCCCCATCTCGGCTCATCGGCTGCAGAAACTCTCATCCACACGTTCGTTACCTCCACACGTTCAGCTCATCCAAATTCCCTCCCGAAACCTCTCCACCCCCCCCTCTCTCGCTCTCTCTCCCAATCTCCTTCAATAAGGTGATCCTTGGACCTATTGTTCATCTGACCTAGTATCTCCTTGGGTGGCTCAAGGTCTCACTTTGTTTTAAAACCCTTCTGCAAAGCGCATCGGGAATGTTACATTACATTAGAGGTGCTGTGTAAAGATAAGTTGTGTTGATCCTGGGGTTTGTCACTTTCCCCCCCACCTCAAAAGGCTGTGTTGGCTTACCCCATGGATTACCTCACTGCACGATAGCAGGACTGAAAATAGTGAGGGGGGGGGGGAGAGAGAGAGAGAGAGAGGTGGGGGGGAGAAAGAGAGAGAGAGATGAATCCTGACCACCCCCCCCCCCACCTCCATGGCCGAGAGCAGAACGGTTTGCATTCCTTTGGCACCTTTCCAGAGCACCCCGGAGCACTGTGAAGTACTCCCCGGCGCACCCGTGCCAGGGAGACAGGGCGCACAGGAAGATCCCACCAGCAGCCAGGTGAGAAAAACCGGCCAGATTTTTCATTTTCTGTAAGGTTAACCTTTGGCCCCTGGGTGGGGTGGAGAACCAGAGGTGGGAACTGGGCCGGTGTTGGGGGGGGCAGGGGGGGTGTGGGGAGATGGGTGACGCTGGGCAGGTGTGGTGGGGGGGGTGGTGCAAGGGTGGGTGGGGCTGTAGGTGGTGGCGGCTTGGAGGTTGCGAGCATCTTCCAAGTGGGATTGAGTGTATGGGGGCGGTGGTGGGCATGCAGTCTGTTCTTGGGTCTATCCACTTACTTCAGGAGTTATTATCACGGTGGGAGATTTCAACAGAGGAACTGCTGAGGCGTGTGTACATCCATCAAAAAAATGACTGGAGGATTATTGAGGGTGACGTACAGACCCCGAGACAGTGCACTGGTCCCTTTGTTGTGCAAGTTGGAGGGATGGGTGTGTGCAGAGTGCTGAACAGTGGGAGTGTTTGTTACAGCTCTCTCCCGATTCAGACAAAGGAACGTCAGGGGTGGGAGTTCTTCAATCCAACCGGCAAGCTAGACAAGATGGAATGTAGGCACAGCGTGGGCAAGGAGGCAAAACTGAGAACTTGGGATAGTGTGTTCCGATGTGTGTGTGTGTGTGTGTGTGTGTGTGTGTGTGTGTGTGTGTGTGTGTGTGTGTGTGTGTGTGAGAGAGGGAGAGGCACCTTTAAACAAAGGGGAGTGGTGGGGAGAGACACACACACATAGAGAGAAAGAGAGAGAGAGAGGGGAAGAGAGGCAGAGGGTGTGTGACAAGACAGAGAGAGATAGACACACACACACACGCGGAGAAAAGGGAGAGCGAGAGGCACAGAGACAGAGAGACACACAGAGTGGCAGAGAGAGAGCGACACACACACAAACTGACAGACAGAGAGACATGAGGCAGAAAGGAGGGCGGGAAACAGCGAGAGAGGGAGCCACAGAGAGATGGGGAGCCACAGAGAGGCAGACACACGCACACACACAGAGACACATGAGAGAGAGAGGGGGAGACGCAGAGTAAGGGTGTGACAGAAAAGCAGAGAGAGAGGAGGAAGAGGGAAAAAGCAGAAAGACACAGATCAAGGAAAGAACAGTCAGAAAAAGACAGAGAGAGAGAATGAAAAAGGAATTTTGATCATTTTCAACATGGATCTGCAGTGGCTCCCAGTCCCTCCACAGATTATGGCTGGGATACATTTGCACAGGCACTGGCAAGTCTCTGTTAACTGATCCAAGTAGAAATTCTTCACATGTGGGCTGAAAGAGTGCGTGAGTGAGTGAGTGAGTGAGAAAGAGAGGCTATTTGACTACACAATCACATCAGACCCCATGTGGGCCTCAACGGATGATCAGAAACACCCAGCAAGTGCTCACTGGGTAGCATTTGCAGGCTCAGGTGTTCCTCTCCAGCCTTGAGGAAGCTGATGCCCCCTGCATTATTAAAACATTACCAAACATCTTCCCAAATCACTCCCAGTGTACACAATCCCAATGGACCCAAACTCCTTCCCATTTACTCCCACTGTACACAACCCCAATGGACCCAAACTCCTTCCCATTCACTCTCATTCCACACAATCCCAATGGACCCAAACTCCTTCCCATTCACTCTCATTCCACACAATCCCAATGGACCCAAACTCCTTCCCATTCACTCTCATTGTACACAATCCCAATGGAGCCAAACTCCTTCCCATTCACTCTCATTCCACACAATCCCAATGGACCCAAACTCCTTCCCATTCACTCTCATTCCACACAATCCCAATGGACCCAAACTCCTTCCCATTCACTCTCATTCCACACAATCCCAATGGACCCAAACTCCTTCCCATTCACTCTCATTGTACACAATCCCAATGGACCCAAACTCCTTCCCATTCACTCTCATTGCACACAATCCCAATGGACCCAAACCTCTACCCACTCACTCCCAGTGTACACAATCCCAATGGACCCAAACCCCTTCCCATTTACCCCCACTGTACACAATCCCAATGGACCCAAACTCCTTCCCATTCAATCCCACTGTACACAACCCCAATGGACCCAAACTCCTTCCCATTCACTCTCATTGCACATAATCCCAATGGACCCAAACCTCTTCCCATTTACCCCCACTGTACACAATCCCAATGGA
Organism: Carcharodon carcharias; assembly: GCF_017639515.1. Taxonomy (NCBI): domain Eukaryota; kingdom Metazoa; phylum Chordata; class Chondrichthyes; order Lamniformes; family Lamnidae; genus Carcharodon; species Carcharodon carcharias. Next base: position 7,596,638 of record NC_054501.1, on the reverse strand, counting down.
CCCAAACCCCTTCCCATTTACCCCCACTGTACACAATCCCAATGGACCCAAACCCCTTCCCATTCACTCCCACTGTACACAATCCCAATGGACCCAAACCCCCTCCCATTCACTCCCACTGTACACAATCCCAATGGACCAAAAATCTTTTCCATTCACTCCCACTGTACACAATCCCAATGGACCCAAAATCTTTCCCATTCACTCCCATTGTACAAAATCCCAATGGACCCAAACTCCTTCCCATTCACTCCCATTGTACAAAATCCCAATGGACCCAAACTCCTTCCCATTCACTCGCATTGTACACAATCCCAATGGACCCCAACTCCTTCCCATTCACTCCCACTGTACACAATCCCAATGGACCCCAACTCCTTCCCATTCACTCCCATTGTACACAATCCCAACTTTACAAATGCTTCCACAGCAGGTAGAGCACAGGTTAGATACAGAGTAAAGCTCCCGCTACACCGTCCCCATCAAACACTCCCAGGACAGGTACAGCACGGGGTTAGATACAGAGTAAAGCTTCCTCTACACTGTCCCCATCAAACACTCCCAGGACAGGTACAGCACGGTTTTAGATACAGCATAAAGCTCCCTCTACACTGTCCCCATCAAACACTCGCAGGACAGGTACAGCACGGGGTTAGATACAGAGTAAAGCTCCCTCTATCCAGTCCCCATCAAACACACCCAGGACAGGTACAGCACGGGGTTAGATACAGAGTAAAGCTCCCTCTACACTGTCCCCATCAAACACACCCAGGACAGGTACAGCACGGGGTTAGATACAGAGTAAAGCTCCCTCTACACCGTCCCCATCAAACACTCCCAGGACAGGTACAGCACGGGGTAAGATACAGAGTAAAGCTCCCTCTACACCGTCCCCATCAAACACTCCCAGGACAGGTACAGCATGGGGTTAGATATGGAGTAAAGCTCCCTCTACACTGTCTCCATCAAACACTCCCAGGACAGGTACAGCACGGGGTTAGATACAGAGTAAAACTTCCTCTACACCGTCCCCATCAAACACTCCCAGGGTAGGTACAGCACGGGGTTAGATACAGAGTAAAGCTCCCTCTACACCGTCCCCATCAAACACACCCAGGGTAGGTACAGCACGGGGTTAGAGAGTAAAGCACCCTCTACACCGTCCCCATCAAACACTCCCAGGGTAGGTACAGCACGGGGTTAGAGAGTAAAGCACCCTCTACACCATCCCCATCAAACACACCCAGGGTAGGTACAGCACGGGGTTAGAGAGTAAAGCACCCTCTACACCGTCCCCATCAAACACTCCCAGGACAGGTGCAGCACGGGGTTAGATACAGAGTAAAGCTCCCTCTGCACTGTCCCCATCAAACACTCCCAGGACAGGTACAGCACAGGGTTAGATACAGAGTAAAGCTTCCTCTACACCGTCCCCATCAAACACTCCCAGTACAGGTACAGCACGGGGTTAGATACAGTGTAAAGCTTCCTTCACACTGTCCCCATCAAACACTCCCAGAGTAGCTACAGTGAGAGTACAACAGTCTCAAACTCAACACAGTGGAGGGAATCCATTAACAAAATCCATTTCCAAAAATCTTAGCACCAAGAAGCACCTGGGACTGGGATAAAGAAAACGGGAATGGTGTTTGGAGCACACACGTGCCCTGCGGGCCTGTGTGTACAACAGGTTAGTTAGTGGTCACAGCCCCTCAAAAAATCATTAATCACACTTGTCCGTTAAGAGTTATTCCTCGTTTGGAGATTTTCAACCTCCCACATGCAGTCCATGAATGCACGGCTAAACCTCCTCCCCATTAGGCTGTTTAGTTTGAGCCCCAAGGGCACTGGGGATTTGGAGAGAGCAGCTCTTTGCTTCACCGCTGTACAAGTCCCAAAGCAGAACAGCATGATCCAGTGGTACCAACATACTGCAGGATACGCAGGCTAAGGCAGCCTTGACCTCCCCTACCAGGAGTTCCCGTGAAGAAAAGGCGGCAGCTTGAGGTGAAATCAGAGACCAATCGCACTTGAGGGCAATCAGAGTCCAATCGCACGCGTGGGCAATCAGAGTCCAATCACTGCGTCTCAGCGGCGGAATGAAATCCAGTGCGAGTTGTATGGTATGGAGCCCCTTGGAAAACTCCCACAGATGGTGCCACGTGGAAAGGCGGTGCTTAACTCGGAAGGGGAGCCGTCGCCCCAAGGTGGGATACGATCCTAAGCGTCAAGCAATCGTCAGCCAAACTGAGGTTTGCCCCCCGGGGGACCTTGCGAGCGGGTGAAAATGAAGATCCCGTTGCTCCTAGCGATACGTCTCTCTCTCTCTCTCTCTCTCTCTCTCTCTCCACTCTCTCTCAGTTGCAGGTGTAGGCGTGTGTCCTCTCGCTGCACTGACTACAGGTCACTTGGCAGCACCAGTGAAACTTGCAGTTGCACTGCCAGGCCCGGGTGTACTGGAAGGTGTTGTAGCCCCGGCCGCAGCACAGGAGCTCGCAGCTGCCCGGCTTCCCAGCGTCCTCCCGCTCGCACCTCCGCCCCCGTGTGCCCGCGCTGCCGGTGGCCGGGTCCTCCTCGCAGTAGCTGGGCGAGCGCTCGGTGTAGACCAGGTCGGTGGGCAGCGGCTTGAGGTGGGGCGTCCTCCGGACCTTCAGGAAGGTGGGCTGGTGCCCCCGGCCCGCCCGCACCGGCTCCACCTGGACCGCCTGCCCGTACTTGTCCTTGAGAGCGAAACCCACCTCCCGGAAGGCTGGCAGGGTCACCCAGCAAGTCTTGATGGTGCATGAGCCCGATACGCCGTGGCATTTGCACTCCATTCTCATGCTCTCCCTCAGGATCTGAAAGACAAAACGAGGAGGGGGGGTGGTGGGTGGGTGGGGGAGGGGGCAATAATTTATCGGCCTGGACGCGAACGGTCTCCCTCAGTTCTCCGCCCCGGTAGGCAAGTCCGACCCACAGCGCCACCAGGGCTCGGGCAAGGAGGCAGGTCCCGAGCAGCCGGGAATCGGGGACCCCCTCGCCGATCTGGCCCGGGCTGACCATCCAGCCGCCGGCTGGGCCCCCTTCCGCGGCCCGGAGCTACCAAGAGCGCCGGCGGAGGCCGCAGCTCCCTTTCCACCACACGGCACCGGCCAGGAATCTCCCAACGCCGCCCTCATCCGCCCGCCGGTGCCGCGTGTGTTGGGACGCGTCGACACTCGCAGCCTGTTTGGCCGCCCTCGCAGAGTGCACGCCCTTCCTCGACCCGTCGAGCCCCGGAGAGGGTCTCGAGCCCAGAGCCTCCGGCTCGGAGGCAGGGACTTCACCCGCTGCACCACCAGGCTACCGGACACACCAACAATCGGGAAGACAGTTGTATGGCAAAGGGGGGATCGGAGTATGAGATTAAAGAAGTCTTGCTACAACTGGACAGGGCATTGGTGACATAAGACCATAAGACATAGGAGCAGAAATCAGGCCATTCGGCCCATCGACTCTGCTCCGCCGTTCAATCACAGCTGATAAGTTTCTCAACCCCATTCTCCCACCTTCTCCCCATAACCTTTGATGTAAGAGACCGCTCCTGGAGCACCGTGCACAGTTCTGGTCTCCTTACTTAAGGAGGGAGATACTCGCGTTGGAAGCCGTTCAGAGAAGGTTCACTCGGCTGATTCCTGGGACGAAGGGAGGTTTGTCTGATGAGGAAAGGTTGAGCAGGTTGGGGCCTCTACCCATTGGAGTTTAGGAGGATGAGAGGGGATCTTATTGAGACATGTCAGATTCTGAGGGGGGGTTTGACAGGGTGGATGCTGAGGGGATGTTTTCCCCCCCCTCGTGGGGGGGAATCAAGAATGAGGGGAGGGGGGGGCACAGTTTTAGAATGAGGGGTCTCCCATCGAAGACGGAGATGAGGAGGAATTTCTTCTCTCCGAGGGTGGTCAGTCTGTGGAATTCTCTTCCCCCCACCCCTGCCCAGAGAGCAGCGCAGGTTGGCTCACTGAATATATTCAAGGCCGAGTGAGACAGATTTCTGATCGACGAGGGGGACGAGGGTTATTTGTGGAGGGGAAGGGGGTCAGGAAAGTGGAGTTGAGGCCACAGTCCGATCTTATGGAATGGCGGAGCAGGATCGAGGGACCGAATGGCCTCCTCCTGCTCCTCTTTCTTATGATCTCATGTAAAATTCCGAAGGGATTGGACAGGGTCAATGCTAAAGGCAGTTCCTTTCTCCCCTCCCTCCACCCTAACTGGAGAGAACATGGGGGGTGGTTATGGGGAGGTGGGGGGGGGTGGGGTGGGAGGGGGGTGGAGTGCATTCACAGTCTCAGGATAAGGGGTCAGCCATTTTGGACTGAGACAAGGAGATATTTGTGAATGCTTGGAAATCTCGACTTCGGAGGGAGTTTAGTCGTCAAGTATATTCGAGACGGAGATTGAACGATTTTTCAGAGACTGGGGGAAATCGAGGGACAGAGTGGAGAAAGTGGAGTTGAGGTAGATGATCAGCCATGATGATGATGAACACGAGGTTCTTCACCTTGGAGAGGAGGAGATTTGATAGAGGGGTTCAAAATAGTGAAGGGCTGAATGGCCTGCTTCTGTTCTGTAAACGTTCTATCATTGAAAAGATCGTCATGTCGCTAAAGCTTTTCATCTTTCACTCATCAGGACAAACACAAGGATGCCAAATCTCAGACTATCACAACAATTTATACTGCAGGAGAAAAGGGTCCCGATTCATTGGCAAGTGGACTCTGATTGGCCAAGGCGTTGCCATGGAGAAAGCAATGTGGAACTATAGGCTCCCCAAGCTCCTGGGTAATTCAAAAAAGGACGCAAGACTTGAACATATTGCTTTTGTTAGCAGAGAATGGGCCCCTGTGTACGAACGTATGTCGCTTCTAGCAAGCGTAAATAAGCCATGTTACGAGCTTGGCTAATTTTCTCAAGTTGGTTGTTAGTGTAGCTATTAACACACTCAGGATTGTTCAACGCGTGCTGCCCCATAGCGGAATCACATCTTTATGAGCCTGGACATCTTATAAATTGTGGTGAGCATTTGAAATTTGGCATTCTTTTGTTTGTCCCGATGACAGAAAAGTTTCAGCAACACTCAGCCGCATCCAGGGTTCGACCAGGTGACCATTTTATAATTCTATCTTCGCGTTCAATGGTGGAGCGGGCTGGAGGAACCGAATGGCCTCCTCCTGCTCTTGTTTCTGACGCTGCAAGCCTCTAAGCCTTCACGTTCACGCACGGATGTGGGGGGGGGGGTGGGGCGCACACCCGTCCACGCGCTGACACACACGCGCGCGCACACTCCCGCTTCGACCAGCTGCACTGACCTTCCTTCCCACCTCATTGTTGTGCAGGTTCATGAGCCTCCGGGCGTGACGCCTCACCTCGCGGGCGTCGAGGAAGCGGCGGGAGAAGCCGATGCCGTGCTCGATGTCCGCCGAGCAGCCCCCCCACTTCCAGCCCCTCTCCTGGTCGTAGTAGCCGTGCTTGGCCCTGTCGCAGCCGCAGTCCGAGAGGTTGCCCTGACTGCAGGCCTGTGTGATGGCGTGGGCCACCCCTGCTGCAATGATGCTGTACGCGAAGGCTGTCTCTTTACTACCTGAAGGGAGAGAAAAGACGGCCGTTACTCCTGGCACGTTTTTAATTGGTTGTGGGGGATGGGGGGGGGGGTGCTGCGGGGAGACAATACAGGCCTGGATTCCTTGGGACAACTGGCCTTCTGTAGCCATGACATGAGTGCGCCAGCAGCTGGGGGGTTGGGTGGGGGGCGCGGGTGTTGTGCATGGAGAAAGCAACGGGGAACTGTAGGCTCCCCAAGCTCCCGGGTAAGTCAAGAAAGGACGCAAGACTTGAACACATTCCTCTTGTTTGCAGAGAATGGGCCCCTGTGTACGAACGTATGTCGCTTCTAGCAAGCGTAAATGAGCCATGTTACAAGCTTGGCTAACTTTCTCAAGTTGGTTGTTAGTGTAGCTATTAGCACACTCAGGATTGTTCAAAGCGTGCTGTCCCATAGCGGAATCCCATCTTTATAATACATACAGACGTACGTGTTAGGATCAGGAGTAGGCCACTCAGCCCCTCCAGCCCGCTCCGCCACTCGATAAGATCCCGGCCGATCTTGATTGTAACCTCAGCTCCGCATTCCCCCCCCCCCACCACCCCCCCCCCCCCCCCCCCCCCGCCATAACCTTTCACACCCCCACTTCCCCCCACCTTGGCTTACCAAGAACCTCAGCTCCGCATTCCCACCCACCCACCCCCCCATAACCTTTCGCACCACCCCCCCACCCCTCCCTCCCCACTCCCTCACCTTGGCTTATCAAGAATCTATCCGCCTCGGCCATAAAAACATTCAAAGACTCTGCTTCCACCGCCTTTGGAGGAAGAGAGTTCCAAAGACTCACGACCCTCTGAGAGAAAACATTTCTCTTCATCCCTGTCCTAAATGAGCGATTCTCTATTTTTACACAGTGACCCCCTCCCCGAGTTCTAGATTCCCCAACACACATCCCCCCCCACCCCCCCCCCCCCCCCCCCCCAAGGGTCCTAAAGGTTTCAATCAAGTAGAGTTATTCACTTTTGTCGTAAGGATGGAAAAGCAGAATATTCTTTAAAAAGGTGGGAAACTTGCAAACGTTGACGATCAAAGAGACTCAGGCACGCTCGTGTGAGGAACTCAAAGTTAGCATGCGAGTACAGCAAGCGTTTAGGAAGGCAAATGGCACGTCAGCCTTTATTGCAAATGGGTTGGTGCACAAGACAAAAAGAAGTCTTACTCCAGTCACACAGGGGAGACCACATCTGGAATAACCGTGCACAGTTTTGGTCTCCACATTTAAGGAAGGATAGGTTTAAAGGAAGGATATTCTAGCATCGGAGGCGGGTACAGCAAAGGTTTGTTCGATTGGTCCCTGGGACGAGGGGGGTGGGGGTTGTCCTACGACGAGAGGCTGAGTGAATTGGGCCGATGTTCTCTGGAGTTTAGCGGAACGAGAGGCGATCGCGTTGAGATGGACAAGATTCTGAAGGGGTTTGACAGGGTGGGCGTGGAGAGATTGTTTCCCCTGCTTGGTGGGCGGGGGGGGGATCTAAAACACCGGAGGGGGGTCACAGTCTCAGGATAAGGGGCTGATCATTTTGGACTGAGAGGAGGAGAAATTACCTCACCCAAAGGGTTGTGAATCTTTTGGATTCTCTACCCCAGAGGGTTGCGAATGCTCCATCGTTGAGGATATTTAAGGCCGGGATGGTCGGATTTTTGGTCTCTTTCCAGGAATCGAGGGATACGGGGAGCGGGCGGGAAAGTGGGAGTTGTTGAAGCCCAAGTTCAGCTGTGATTGGATTGAATGGGGGAGCAGGCTCGATGGGCCGAGCAGTCTGCTCCGGCTCCTGTCCCTTGTGTTTTCGGTGGCATGAACCCCTCACCGACCAACTCCCCTAATCTGACAAACCCACACCTGCTCTCTCCCGCTACTCCAAGGGCAGCAAGGCAGGGACAACGCAGCCCTCTGTTCGACCCTGGGGGAAAACACCACAGACGAGTTCGAGGCGTGTCTGACCCACGCCACACGCAATGGACAGCGATCAAGGCCAGGATTCTTGCCTGCACGTCTCTGCCAAGTCTGAAAAGCTCAGGTCCAACCCCACTGGCGCCTCCCCCACACAACGCCCCCACCCCCCCACCTGCAATCAGTTCCGGGGCTCTGCCAGCGGGACATGTTGGCCTTGGAGAAAGTGGTGGGGGGGGAGGTGCAGCACAGATTTACCAGAGTGACACTGGGAGCTCAAAGGGTTAATTTACGAGGACAGGTTGCACAGACTGGGCTCGCCCACCCTCGAGCATCGGAAGGTGATGGGGTGACCTAATCGAGGGGGGTTTGAGATGATTCCAGGATTTCATTCCCTCCGCCAGAGGAAACGGATTCTCACTGTCCGCCCTGGCAATCAGCCGCTCCTCGGTTACCCTGCCATAAGCAAATACAACCCAAGTTTTTGCAACTTGTTCTCATAATTTAACCGATAACCACATAACCATCCGTCCATAAAGACAATCGGGCAACTGGATAAATACACAAGAAATATTCACGGGGGAAGAGCCGGGTGGGGTGGGGGGGTAGGGGGTTGGGGCAAAGAGTGTGAGACTAATTGAATGGCTCTTTCAAAGAGCCTGCATAGGCACAATGGGCGTGGCAGTCCCTCAGTACTGACCCTCCGACAGCGCGGTGCTCTCTCGGCGCTGACCCTCCGAAAGTGCGGCACTCCCTCGGCACTGACCCTCCGACAGTGCAGCGCTCCCTCAGCACTGACCCTCCGACAGTGCGGCGCTCCCTCGGCACTGACCCTCCGACAGTGCGGCGCTCCCTCAGCGCTGACCCTCCGACAGTGCGGCGCTCCCTCAGCACTGACCCTCCGACAGTGCAGGACTCCCTCGGCACTGACCCTCCGACAGTGCAGCGCTCCCTCGGCACTGACTCTCCAACATTGTGGCTCTCCCTCAGCGCTGACCCTCCCACAGCGCGGCGCTCCCTCAGCACTGACCCTCCCACAGTGCGGCGCTCCCTCAGCACTGACCCTCCGACAGTGCAGCGCTCCCTCAGCACTGACCCTCCGACAGCGCGCGCTCCCTCAGCGCTGGTAATGGTGCGAGTGTTGGGCCTGGGTTACAAGGCTCGATTCTCTGGAGTGAGGTGAGCGCGAACCGGGACTCAGGCAGCTGCAGGGGTCGGGTCACCTACCTATTTTCAGCTCCGGCCCGAAAACCGTCTTCTCCCCCAGGGAGGTGCAGTTCCAGCGGTTGTACCTGAACTGCTGCTGGCATTCGTCCAGCCCCATCTGCGCCCCCTCCCCAATGATGATCATGGCATCTGGTCGGCTCTGGCACAGGGCTCGCTGGCGGGGTGCAAGACCGGGCATCTTATTGCAGATAATGCTGGCACCTAGTGCTACCACCGATGGGAATCCCCTGTTGGCAAGAGCGTGAGAGAGAGTGAGTGCAGGGCAGAGGGAGGAGAGGAAGAGAGAATGGGGGAGAGAGAGAGGGAGAGAGAGAAAGGAAGGGGGCTGAGGGAGGGAGGAGGAGAGTGCGAGAGGGAGAAAGGGGGGTGAGGGGGGAAAGAGAGGAGAGGGAGAGAGAGGAGAGTCGGGGAGAGAGAGAAAAAAGGGAGAGAGGGAAAGAGGAGAGGGAGAGAGAGAGAAGTCGGGGTAGATAGAGAGAGGAAGAGAAAGGGGGAGAGAAAGAGGGAGAGAGAGAAAGAAAGAGGGGTGAGGGAGGGAGGAGGAGAGGGCGAGAGAGAGGAAAGGGAGAGGGAGAAAGGGGGGTGAGGGGCGAAAGAGAGGAGAGGGAGAAAGAGAAGAGTCAGGGGAGAGAGAGAAAAAAGGAAGAGAGGGAAAGAGAAAGAGAGGGTGAAGGAAGGAGGGAAGAGGAGAGGGAGAGAGAAGTCGGGGTAGATAGAGAGAGGAAGAGAAAGAGGGAGGGAGAAAAAGGAAGGGGGCTGAGGGAGGGTGAAAGGAAGAGAGAGAGGAGGCAGAGCAGAGAGAAAGAAAGGAGTGAGGGAGGGAGGAGGTGAGGGCGAGAGGGAGAAAGGGGGAGAGGGAGAAAGGGGGGAAAGAGAGGAGAGGAAGAGAGAGAAGGGTCAGGGGAGAGAGAGAAAAATAGGGAGAGAGGGAAAGAGAAAGAAATAGAGTGAAGGAAGGAGAGAGAGTGGAGCCCGTGATTAAGAAAAAGGGAGAGGGAAAGAGAGGAGAGAGAGAGAGAAAGAAGGGGGTGAGGGAGGGGAAGAGGAGGGGTGGGTGAGGGAGGAGGAGGGATGGGGAGGGGAAAAGCGAGAGAGCGAAGGAGAGAAGAGGTGTGAGGGAGGGAGAGGGTTGAGGGGAGAGACAGAAGGAGATGGGGTGAGAGAGCAGGGGAGGGGGGAAAGGGAGAGAAGAAGGGATGGGGAAAGAGAGAAAGAGAATGCAGGGGGGAGAGGGGAGGATAGAAAGAGGGAGGTGGGGGAGAGAGAAGGAGTGAGTGGAGAGGGAGGTAGGGGGAGAGAGGGAGGCAGAGGGAGAGAGAGGGAGGCGGGGAGTAAAAGGGAGGAGAAGAGAGAGGGAAGGAGAGAGAAAGGGAGGGAGTGAGAGAGGGAGAAAGGGAATGGGAGAGGGAAAGGGAGGAAGGTGAGGGAGAAAAAAGCAGAGAGGGGAGAAAGGGAGAGGTATGGGGAGGAGAAAGATAAGGAGTGACTGATGGGGGAGAGAAATGGAGAGGGGGGAGAACGAGTGAGGAGAAAGGCGAGTCGGAGAAAGAAAGCAGAGGGGAGGAGGGAAAGATGGAGTAAGAGGGAGGGAGAGAAAGAGATGGAAGGTAGGAGAAAGAGAGACCAGTGGAAGCAAAAAGAGAGAGAAAGAAAGACAGGTGTAAGAAAATAGAGAGATGGAGAAGGAAAGGGAGAGAGAGAGAAAGGGAGACAGAAGGAGAGAGAGGGAAAAGGGGACGGAGAGAGAGAAAGGGGGACGGAGAGAGAGAGAAAGGGGGACGGAGAGAGAGAGAAAGGGGGACGGAGAGAGAGAGAGAAAGGGGGACGGAGAGAGAGAGAGAAAGGGGGACAGAGAGAGAGAGAGAAAGGGGGACAGAGAGAGAGAGAGAAAGGGGGACAGAGAGAGAGAGAGAGAGAAAGGGGGACGGAGAGAGAGAGAGAAAGGGGGACGGAGAGAGAGAGAGAGAGAGAAAGGGGGACGGAGAGAGAGAGAGAGAGAAAGGGGGACGGAGAGAGAGAGAGAAAGAGGGACGGAGAGAGAGAGAAAGGGGGACGGAGAGAGAGAGAGAAAGGGGGACGGAGAGAGAGAGGGGGAAAGGGGACAGAGAGAGAGAGAGAAAGGGGGACGGAGAGAGAGAGAGAAAGGGGGACAGAGAGAGAGAGAGAAAGGGGGACGGAGAGAGAGAGAGAAAGGGGGACGGAGAGAGAGAGAGAGAGAAAGGGGGACGGAGAGAGAGAGAGAGAAAAAGGGGGACGGAGAGAGAGAAAGGGGGACAGAGAGAGAGAGAGAAAGGGGGACGGAGAGAGAGAGAGAAAGAGGGACGGAGAGAGAGAGAAAGGGGGACGGAGAGAGAGAGAGAAAGGGGGACGGAGAGAGAGAGAGAAAGGGGGACGGAGAGAGAGAGAGAGAAAGGGGGACGGAGAGAGAGAGAGAGAGAGGGGGACGGAGAGAGAGAGAGAGAGAAAGGGGGACGGAGAGAGAGAGAGGGGGAAAGGGGACAGAGAGAGAGAGAGAAAGGGGGACGGAGAGAGAGAGAGAAAGGGGGACGGAGAGAGAGAGAGAGAAAGGGGGACGGAGAGAGAGAGAGAGAGAAAGGGGGACGGAGAGAGAGAGAGAGAGGGGGGGACGGATAGAGAGAGAGAAAGGGGGCCAGAGAGAGAGAGAGAGGGGGACGGAGAGAGAGAGAAAAAGGGGGATGGAGAGAGAGAGAAAGGGGGACGGAGAGAGAGAGAGAAAGGGGGAAGGAGAGAGAGGGATGGAGAGAGAGAGAAAGGGGGAAGGAATGGTGTTGACAGAGAGACAGCAGGAGAGAGAACGGGAGGGCAGAGGGAGAGTGATATAGAGGAGCAGGAGGAGGGGAGATGTAACGACAAAGTGAGAGCACGATGGACAGGGAGACAGACACAGTGAGACAGAGAGGTGGAGAGCAAGAAACAGAAGGAGACACACAGAAAAATATGCAGAAAGTGAGGGGGAGAGAGTGCCTGGGTGGGGGGGGTGTGGGGGAAGCCCCATACACATACACAGATAAAGACAGATCAGGAATGATCGCAGAGTCTCGGGACTGCTGACACTGAGCAGGAACAACAAGAGTGGAACAAAGGACTACATTGTTCTGAATCAACCTTCTCATGTCCCTCAAGTGCAGTACGCCCTCCTCCCTCCCCAGAAAATGCTGTGCCCCCTGCAGAGATAAAGCCGATGGGCACCGACCCTGCTCACCCCCACCGACTCAGACCCTGCATCCTGTGCCTGTCCAGATATCAAGGTGTCTAGAGTACTGAACCATGCCGAGTGCGAGGCAAGCCCTACTGGCAACTTCTGTAGCTATCAAACATATCCCACAGCGATGACTCCTGTAGTTGCTCAGCTGCTTTTATGGACTTTTCTGAAGCACGGCAGAAAGACAGCGGCCCCTTTGCACACAGAAAGATCCCACAAATGGCCAGGTGGATGCTGGTTGGAGTGAGGGAGACATATTGGGCCCCAGGTCAGGAGAAGGAATTCCTCTTCCCCCCTTCGCCTCCCAGTAGTGGCCGTGGGATCAGTTACATCCACTTCAAGTGCACAGATTGGGGGGAGGGCCTTGGGCTTAATGTCAACCCTGAAGAAATAGCACATCCAACGGTTCAGTGCTCCCTGACACTGACCCTCCGACAGGGCGGCGTCCCCTCTGCACTGAGCCTCCGACAGTGCGGCGCCCCCTCAGCACTGAGCCTCCGACAGTGCGGCGCTCCCTCAGCACTGACCCTCCGACAGTGCGGCGCTCCCTGACACTGACTCTCCGACAGTGCGGCGCTCCCTCAGCACTGACCCTCCCTACAGTGCGGCGCCCCCTCAGCACTGACCCTCCGACAGTGCGACGCTCCCCGTCATTAACCCTCCGACAGTGCGGCGCCCCCTCAGCACTGACCCTCCGACAGTGCTGCGCCCCCTCAGCACTGACCCTCCGACAGTGCGGCGCCCCCTCAGCACTGACCCTCCGACAGTGCGGCACTCCCTGACATTAACCCTCCGACAGCACGGCGCCCCCTCAGCACTGACCCTCCGACAGCGCGGCACTCCCTGACATTAACCCTCCGACAGTGCGGCGCCCCCTCAGCACTGACCCTCCGACAGTGCGGCGCCCCCTCAGCACTGACCCTCCGACAGTGCGGCGCCCCCTCAGCACTGACCCTCCGACAGTGCGGCGCCCCCTCAGCACTGACCCTCCGACAGTGCGGCACTCCCTGACATTAACCCTCCGACAGCACGGCGCCCCCTCAGCACTGACCCTCCGACAGTGCGGCGCTCCCGACACTGACCCTCTGATAGTGCGGCGCTCCCTCAGCACTGACTCTCCGACCCTGCAGCGCTCCCTCAGCACTGACCCTCCGACAGTGCGGTGCTCCCTCAGCACTGACCCTCCGACAGTGCGGCGCTCCCTCAGCACTGACCCTCCGACAGTGCGGCGCTTCCTCAGCACCGATCCTCCGACAGTGCGGCACTCCCTCAGCACTGACCCTCCGACAGTGCGGCGCTCCCTCAGCACTGACCCTCCGACAGTGCGGCACTCCCTCAGCACTGACCCTCCAACAGTGCGGCGCTCCCTCAGCACTGACCCTCCAACAGTGCGGCACTCCCTCAGCACTGACCCTCCGACAGTGCGGCGCTCCCTCAGCACTGATCTATATTTCACAGAAGATAATTCCACTGCACTTGAATTCATTCAATACCCTGCTAGCAAATTGGATTACCTCGAGTGATGTGTCCCATGTTGTAACCCATTCATCTCTTTCATGATCAACCGTTCTCTGCCACTCTGATCCTGCACACGCTATCTAAAATTAGAGTGTCACACCTCACTTTGCCTCATCACAAATCCTTCCTCCCCATCCATGTATCTCACCCCATGCTGTACCTGTCCTGGGAGTGTTTGATGGGGACAGTGTAGAGGGAGCTTTACTCTGTATCTAACCCCGTGCTGTACCTGTCCTGGGAGTGTTTGATGGGGACAGTATAGAGGGAGCTTTACTCTGTATCTAACCCCGTGCTGTACCTGTCCTGGGAGTGTTTGATGGGGACAGTGTAGGGGGAGATTTACTCTGTATCTAACCCCGTGCTGTACCTGCCCTGGGAGTGTTTGATGGGGACAGTGTAGAGGGAGCTTTACTCTGTATCTAACCCTGTGCTGTACCTGTCCTGGGAGTGTTTGATGGGGATGATGTAGAGGGAGCTTTACTCTGTATCTAACCCCGTGCTGTATCTGTCCTGGGAGTGTTTGATGGGGACGGTGTAGAGGGAGATTTACTCTGTATCTAACCCCGTGCTGTACCCGTCCTGGGAGTGTTTAATGGGGACTGTGTAGAATGAGCTTTACTCTGTATCTAACCCCATGCTGTACCTGCCCTGGGAGTGTTTGATGGGGACGGTGTAGAGGGAGATTTACTCTGTATCTAACCCCGTGCTGTACCTGTCCTGGGAGTGTTTGATGGGGACGGTGTAGAGGGAGATTTACTCTGTATCTAACCCCGTGCTGTACCCGTCCTGGGAGTGTTTGATGGGGACGGTGTAGAGGGAGCTTTACTCTGTATCTAACCCCGTGCTGTACCTGTCCTGGGAGTGTTTGATGGGGACGGTGTAGAGGGAGCTTTACTCTGTATCTAACCCCGTGCTGTACCTGTCCTGGGAGTGTTTGATGGGGACAGTGCAGTGGGAGCTTTACTCTGTATCTAACCCCGTGCTCTGATGAATGTCACGGTTACCCCTTTTCCGGGCTAAATCCTGTGGATCACGAGCGGCGGGTGAAGGAAAGACAGTGCGATCTCCGACCCCTTTCCCTATCCCCTCCCCACAATAGAGGTCGAACCCTCACCTATTCCTCTTGAACCATCAATCTCGGAGAAGGACCTAGGAATAAGGCGGAGGAAGTTTAAAAGTGATTAATCCCAGCCCAGCCGGAACTGTGGGCTATTTTCTCAGAAGGGATGAAAGGTGCCGGATTCAGAAGAGAGCTTGTGGTAAGGATTACCAGGTGAATTAGGCCATCCAGTAGCTAGCACACTATGTGTGGGCGTCCTGCTTGTATCAGGTACTGTGAACCCACAGGAACCAATCCTGATAGTATGCCTCAGATTTTTTTGAATAAAAGAAAACACATTACCACTTCCTACTCTCATAAATTAAACCTCCACTGCAGTCTGGACTCAAAAACCTACAAACCTCTCCTTCAGGCCACTGAGATTTCAGTAACGTCTTTAGTAACTCCAAGGCATTTTGTTCCTGTTCATGTCAAAAGGTGAAGCCTTCTTTTAGTCCGTGCTCAAATGAAACCCTTCCTCTCCCCATCGAACACTCCCAGGAAAGCTACAGCACGGGGTTAGGTACAGAGTAAAGCTCCCTCTACACTGTCCCCATCAAACACTCCCAGGACAGGTACAGCACGGGGTTAGATACAGAGTAAAGCTCCCTCTACACTGTCCCCATCAAACACTCCCAGGCCAGGGACAGCATGGGGTTAGATACAGAGTAAAGCTCCCTCTACACTGTCCCCATCAAACACTCCCAGGCCAGGGACAGCATGGGGTTAGATACAGAGTAAAGCTCCCTCTACACCGTCCCCATCAAACACTCCCAGGACGGGTACAGCACGGGGTTAGATACAGAGTAAATCTCCCTCTACACCGTCCCCATCAAACACTCCCAGGACAGGTACAGCACGGGGTTAGATACAGAGTAAATCTCCCTCTACACCGTCCCCATCAAACACTCCCAGGACAGGTACAGCACGGGGTTAGATACAGAGTAAAGCTCCCTCTACACCTTCCCCATCAAACACTCCCAGGACAGGGACAGCACGGGGTTAGACACAGAGTAAAGCTCCCTCTACACCGTCCCCATCAAACACTCCCAGGACAGGTACAGCACGGGGTTAGATACAGAGTAAAGCTCCCTCTACACCGTCCCCATCAGACACTCCCAGGACAGGTACAGCATGGGGTTAGATACAGAGTAAAGCTCCCTCTGCACCGTCCCCATCAAACACTCACAGGACAGGTACAGCACGGTGTTAGATAGAGAGTAAAGCTCCCTCTACACTGTCCCCATCAAACACTCCCAGGACAGGTACAGCACGGGGTTAGATACAGAGTAAAGCTCCCTCTACACTGTCCCCATCAAACACTCCCAGGACAGGTACAGCACGGGGTTAGATACAGAGTAAAGCTCCCTCTATATTGTCCTATCAAACATTCTCACAGCAGGTTCCACACATACACTGAGGATGCCCTGCTCTACCTTTCCAGCACGTCTCTCAATCCCCTCCACTGTGTCTAAGTTATCAGACTGCATGTCCAGCATCCAGGCCAGGTGAGCAGAAATTTCATAGAATGAAATTCAGAGAAGACCAAATCCATTGTCCTCAGTCCCCCCCACAAACTCCCACCCCCTTGCTACTGGCTCCAATCTTCTCCCTGGCAACAGCCTGAACCTGTCACAGCCCATCGGCTGCTGAAACCCTCATCCCACGCTTCCATTCCCTCCAGACTCGACTATTCCAGTGCTCCCCCGGCAGCTCTCGTACAGTCTACCCTCCGTAAACTTCAGCTCATCCAAAACTCTGCTGCCCCTGTGTCCGAACTCACGCCAAGTCCCGTTCACCCATCACCCACTGTGCTCGCTGACCCACAGTGACTCCCAGTCTGGCAACACCTCCATTTTTAAATTCTCATCCCCAATTGCAGGTCTCTCCATGGCCTTCACCCTCCCTATCTCTGTCACCTCCTCCAGCCCCTACAACCCTCCCTATCTCTGTCACCTCCTCCAGCCCCTACAACCCTCCCTATCTCTGTCACCTCCTCCAGCCCCTACAACCCTCCCTATCTCTGTCACCTCCTCCAGCCCCTACACCCCTCCCTATCTCTGTCACCTCCTCCAGCCCCTACACCCCTCCCTATCTCTGTCACCTCCTCCAGCCCCTACAACCCTCCCTATCTCTGTAACCTCCTCCAGCCCCTACAACCCTCCCTATCTCTGTAACCTCCTCCAGCCCCTACACCCTCCCTATCACTGTAACCTCCTCCAGCCCCTACACCCTCCCTATCTCTGTAACCTCCTCCAGCCCCTACACCCTCCCTATCTCTGTCACCTCCTCCAGCCCCTACACCCTCCCTATCTCTGTCACCTCCTCCAGCCCCTACACCCCTCCCTATCTCTGTAACCTCCTCCAGCCCCTACAACCCTCCCTATCTCTGTCACCTCCTCCAGCCCCTACACCCCTCCCTATCTCTGTCACCTCCTCCAGCCCCTACACCCCTCCCTATCTCTGTCACCTCCTCCAGCCCCTACAACCCTCCCTATCTCTGTAACCTCCTCCAGCCCCTACAACCCCCCCTATCTCTGTAACCTCCTCCAGCCCCTACACCCTCCCTATCACTGTAACCTCCTCCAGCCCCTACACCCTCCCTATCTCTGTAACCTCCTCCAGCCCCTACACCCTCCCTATCTCTGTCACCTCCTCCAGCCCCTACACCCTCCCTATCTCTGTCACCTCCTCCAGCCCCTACACCCCTCCCTATCTCTGTAACCTCCTCCAGCCCCTACACCCCTCCCTATCTCTGTCACCTCCTCCAGCCCCTACACCCTCCCTATCTCTGTAACCTCCTCCAGCCCCAACACCCCTCCCTATCTCTGTAACCTCCTCCAGCCCCAACACCCCTCCCTATCTCTGTAACCTCCTCCAGACCCTACAACCCTTCCTATCTCTGTAACCTCCTCCAGCCCCTACACTCCTCCCTATCTCTGTAACCTCCTCCAGCCCCTACAACCCTCCCTATCTCTGTAACCTCCTCCAGCACCTACAACCCTCCCTATCTCTGTAACCTCCTCCAACCCTCTGATATCCCCGCAATTCCGGCCTCTCGAGCATCCCCCGATTTCCATCACTCCACCATTGGCGGCCGTGCCTTCAGCTGCCTGGGGCCTTAAGCTTTGGAATTCCCTCCCTAAACCTCTCCGCCTCCCTCTCTCCTCCTTTAAGACACTCCTTAAATATGTACCTCTTCGACCGAGCTTACAGTCACCTGTCCTTACTATCTCCTTAGGTGGCTCGGGGTCAAACTTCAGCTGATATTCTCACCTGGGAAGCACCTCACAACCATTGTTACAGGGAGTATATGAATGCAAGTTGTTGTTCTACAGTACAGGTGAGCTTCAAAGCAAAGCTAAGCTGTCTCGACATGGTGGAAGACTCCCAGTACCTGCCCAGTGGGTGTTTGGGACAGTGTAGTGGGAGCTTAACTCTGTATATTTTTTAAAAATTCGTTCACGGGATGTGGGCATCGCTGGCTTAGGCCAGCGTTTATTGCCCATCCCTAATTGCCCTTGTTCAGAGGGCATTTTAAGAGTCAACCACATTACTGTGGGTCTGGAGTCACCTGTAGGCCAGACCAGGTAAGGAATGGCAGATTTCCTTTCCCTAAAGGGCATTAGTGATCCCGAAGGGTTTTTACAACCTTCGACAATGGTTTCATGGTCATCATCAGACTTTTAATGCCAGATTTTTAATTGAATTCAAATTCCACCACCTTCCATGGGATTCAAACCCAGGTCCCCAGAACCCATTGCCCTGGGTCCCTGGATTATTAATCCAGTGACAATACCACTATGGCATTGTCTCCGCCATAACCCCATGCTGTACCTGTCCTGGGAGTGTTTAATGGGGATAGTGTAGAGGGAGCTTTACTCTGTATCTAACCCTGTGCTGTACCTGTCTGGGAGTGTTTGATGGGGACGGTGCAGAGGGAGCTTTACTCTGTATCTAACACCGTGCTGTACCTGTCCTGGGAGTGTTTGATGGGGACGGTGTAGAGGGAGCTTTACTCTGTATCTAACCCCGTGCTGTACCTGTCCTGGGAGTGTTTGATGGGGACGGTGTAGAGGGAGTTTACTCTGATTCTTACCCTGTGCTGTACCTGTCCTGGGAGTGTTTGATGGGGACGGTGTAGAGGGAGTTTACTCTGATTCTTACCCTGTGCTGTACCTGTCCTGGGAGTGTTTGATGGGGACGGTGTAGAGAGAGCTTTACTCTGTATCTAACCCCGTGCTGTACCTGTCCTGGGAGTGTTTGATGGGGACAGTGTAGAGGGAGCTTTACTCTGTATCTAACCCCGTGCTGTACCTGTCCTGGGAGTGTTTGATGGGGAGAGGGAGCTTACTCATACGAACATAAGAAATAGGAGCACAAGTAGGCCATTTGGCCCCTCGAGCCTGCTCTGCCATTCATTAAGATCATGATGATCTGTTTGTGTTTCTCATTCCACATTCCCATCTACCCCCCATAACCTTCAGTTCCCTTGCCTAACAAGAATCTATCTATCTCAACCTTAAAAATATTCAGTGCCTGCACTTCCACCTCCTTTTGAGGCAGAGAGTTCCAAAGTCACACAACCCTCAGAGAAAAAAATTCTCATCTCTGTCCTAAACAGGTGACCCCTAATTTTGAAACAGTGCCCCCTGGTTCTGGACTCACCCACAAGAGGAAACATCCTTTCCATGTCCACCTTGTCGAGACCATACAGTATCTTATATACTTCAATCAAATCACCCCTCACTCCACTAACCTCCAGTGGAAACAAGCCCAGTCTGTCGAACCTTTCCTCATAAAGACAACCCACTCATTCCAGGTATCAGTCTAGTAAACTTCCTCTGAACCGCCTCTGATGCATTTACACCCTTCCTTAAATAAGGAGATCAAAACTGCACACAGTATTTGAGATGTAGTCTCGCCAATGCCCTGTATAGCTGAAGCCATAACATCCTTACTTTTATTTCAGTTGCTCTCGTAATAAAGGATAACATTCCTTTAGCCTTCTGAATTAATTTCTGTATCTGCGTTCTAACTTTTTGTGACTCGTGCACCAGAACACCCAGATCCCTCTGCACCTCGGAATTCTGCAGGCGTACTCTGCTTAAGTTAGACTCTGCTTTTTTTATTCTTCCTGCCAACTTCACATTTTCCCACAAGTTACTCCATCTGCCAGATTTTTTCCCACTCACTCAACCTATCAATATCCTTCTGCAACCTCCTTATGCCCTCTTCACAACATACTTTCCTACCTATCTTTGTGTCATCTGTGACTTTAGCTACCGTGCCTTCACTCCCCTCATCTAAGCCATTGACATAAATTGTTAAAAGATGAGGGTACAGCACAGACCCCTGGGGGACTCCATTCGTCACATCCTGCCAATCAGAAACAGACCCATTTATGCATACTCTCTGTTTCTGCCAGCCAGCCAATCTTCTATCCACACTAATACATCACCCCCGACACCATGAGCTTTTATTTTCCACAATAAGCTTTGATGTGGCACCTTATCAGATGCCTTCTGGAAATCCAAGTACAGCACATCTACAGGCTCCCCTTTATCCACAGTGCAGGTTACTCCTGCAAAGAACTCCAATAAATTGGTTAAACATGATTCCCTTTCACAAAACCATGCTGACTCTTCCTGATTACCTTGTGTTTCTCTAAGCACCCAGCTATAATGCCCTTAATGATCGATTCTAACACCTTCCCCACGACAGACGTCAAGCTAACTGGCCTATAGTTTGCCATTTTCTGCCTCTCTCCCTTCTTGAATTGAGAGGCTATATTTGCACCTTTCCAGTCTGATGGAACCTTTCCAGAATGTATCTAACCCCATGCTGTACCTGCCCTGAGAGTGTTTGATGGGGACAGTGTAGAGGGAGCATTACTCTGTATCTAACACCGTGCTGTACCTGTCCTGGGAGTGTTTGATGGGGACGGTGTAGAGGGAGCTTTACTCTGTATCTAACCCCGTGCTGTACCTGTCCTGGGAGTGTTTGATGGGGACGGTGTAGAGGGAGCTTTACTCTGTATCTAGCCCTGTGCTGTACCTGCCCTGTGAGTGTTTGTTGGGGACAGTGTACAGGGAGCTTTACTCTGTATCTAACCCCGTGCTGTACCTGTCCTGGGAGTGTTTGATGGGGACAGTTGACGAGAGGTGTCGGTGTCTCAGTCCCCCTTAGCCGGGATGAACTCACTCCAAAATTACGGGAATGCCAGTGAGACCTGCCCAGGTAAATCATTGACAGGAGACAGACAGACAGACAGAGAGAGAGAGAGAGAGCTCTTAGACAAAACTTACCCAGCTCCTAGATAGACCATTCCGATGCAGAGTACCGTGTTGTACATTCCTGGATTGAATCTCCACTCCATGCTGTCCAACGCTTCATGCGAGTTGTAGTGAGGTGCTGTGTGTGTGTGTGTGTGTGTCTGTGTGTGCCGCGGGGTGGGGGGTAGAAGAGAGAGGGGAGGTGGATCACGGATCCTTCCCTCATGCAAGGCAAGACTAACTTTTCAACTGGGGCTCAGTCGACAAGGGAAGAACGGTAAGTGTCTCTTCCCGAAGTCGGAGAGGCTGGGCTGGGGAAGGGGGGGATTAAACTCTCAATCAAGCCGTCTCTCGGGCTCCGGCTATCAGTCAGCAGCTTTGGCAGGTCGAAAGACCCCCCCCCCCCCGCCCCCCGGCTGGCTAACCCTTCAGTGGCTTTCGAATCCAGGTTAGGGGCGGTCGAGGCAGGTGTTGGCTCTTGCGGCAGTTGATAGTCTCCACTTCAGGTGCATTTCTAAACTTGGCGAGCTCTCTCTCACACACACACACACTCACACTCTCTCTCTTTCTCTCTCCCTCTCTCTCTCTCTCTCACACACACACACACACACACACACACTTCAAAGAAACCAGTTTCTCTTCCTGATGTGCAGCGGGAGGAATCCTAAACAGAAAAGTGCCTCCAAAACGGCCTTCCTTTCGCCTCCAATGATGTGTTACAAAGGACAAAATAAAAGACCATCCCCTGGCTGTAGGCAGGCAGGGAGGGAGGACCTTTTTTTTAAAAACGAGTCCCTCCAAATATCTTCACAAATCCATTATCTCGACACAGAGAGGCAGAGCAGAGCAGAGTCAAGGCTTCATTATGTAAATATTTTTTTTAAGGCAACTTCCTATCTTTACCTGCTTCCACAATGGCCAGAGGTGGGGTGGTGTGGGGTGTGGGGTGTGGGGTGGGGGGGGGGGGGTGGGTGAAAATCCTGTAATATCAGGGAATCTCACTTTTGGTTAAATTCCCCACCAAACAATCTGATCTGCACATTAATTATTCAGGTGAGGAAGGCATTTGTTTCAACATCCCAGCTTCCTCTGTAACTGATTTATTGCTGAGTCTATTCATTGTTCCGCCGCTTTTGATCCACTTAATCAGCGATTCTATTACCTCTCTCTCTCTCTCTCTCTCTCTCTCTCTCTCCCTCCCTCCCTCCCTTATCCGGCGCAACGATACATTCCGCTCCCAATGTCCCAGATTAGCACCGCCCAGGTAAATTCAATCTCTCCTCCTTGCCTTTACAACAGGAGTCGGACAGGGAGGCGGTGTCCCGTAAGAACCACAGATAGAGAGGGACAGAGACGGATAGACAGGGAGAGCAAAGAGGGAGAGAGGGACAAGTTGAGGGTGAGAGAGAGAGATACAGGGGGAGAAGGGTAGGTAGAGAGAGGGACAGATGGGGGGGGCAGATAGATGGGGGGGACAGAGAGGAAGGGAGAATAGAGAGAGAGAGAGAGGAAGGGAGAGTTGGAGAGGGGCAGGTTTAGAGGAAAGGGGAGAGGGAGAGGGAGAGGGGGGACAGGGAGAGAGAGAGAGGGTGGCAGGTAGAGAGAGAGAGGGGGCAGGGAGAGAGAGAGGGAGGCAGGTAGGGAGAGAGGGGGGGCAGGGGGAGAGAGAGAGGGGGGCAGGGAGAGAGAGAGGGGGGGCAGGGCAAGAGAGAGGGGGGGCAGGGGGAGAGAGAGAGGGGGGCAGGGAGAGAGAGAGAGGGGGCAAGGGGAGAGAGGGGGGGCAGGGGGAGAGAGAGAGGGGGGCAGGGAGAGAGAGAGAGGGGGCAAGGGGAGAGAGGGGGGGCAGGGGGAGAGAGAGAGGGGGGCAGGGAGAGAGAGAGAGGGGGCAAGGGGAGAGAGGGGGGGCAGGGGGATAGAGGGGGGGGCGACAGATAGAGGGGGGCAGGTAGAGAGAGAGAGGGGGGGGCAGGTAGAGAGAGAGAGGGGGGGGCAGGTAGAGAGAGGGAGGGAGGGAGGGGGGCAGGGAGAGAGTGAGGGGGGGACAGGTAGAGAGATAGAGGGGGGGACAGGTAGAGAGAGAGAGAGGGGGGGACAGGTAGAGGGGGGACAGGTAGAGAGGGGGTGACAGGTAGAGAGGGAGGGGGACAGTTAGAGAGGGAGAGAGGGAGGGGGACAGTTAGAGAGGGAGAAAGAGAGAGGAAGAGAAAGGGGGAAGGCGGAGAGAAGGGGGGAAGGTGGAGAGAAGGGGGGAAGGTGGAGAGAGGGGGGAAGGTGGAGAGAGGGGGGAAGGTAGAGAGAGAGGGGGACAGGTAGAGGGAGAGGGGGACAGGTAGAGGGAGGGGGGGACAGGTAGAGAGAGAGGGGGACAGGTAGAGGGAGGGGGTGACAGGTAGAGAGAGAGAGAGAGAGTGTGGGTGGACAGGTAGAGAGAGAGAGAGAGAGAGAGAGTGTGGGTGAACAGGTAGAGAGAGAGAGAGAGAGAGTGTGGGTGGACAGGTAGAGAGAGAGAGAGAGGGGACAGGTAGAGAGAGAGAGGGAGGGGACAGGTAGAGAGAGAGAGAGAGAGGGAGGGGACAGGTAGAGAGAGAGAGAGAGAGGGAGGGGACAGGTAGAGAGAGAGAGAGAGGGAGGGGACAGGTAGAGAGAGAGAGAGAGAGGGAGGGGACAGGTAGAGAGAGAGAGAGAGAGGGAGGGGACAGGTAGAGAGAGAGAGAGGGAGAGAGAGGGAGGGGACAGGTAGAGAGAGAGAGGGAGAGGGAGGGGACAGGTAGAGAGAGAGAGAGAGAGGGAGGGGACAGGTAGAGAGAGAGAGGGAGGGGACAGGTAGAGAGAGAGAGAGAGAGGGAGGGGACAGGTAGAGAGAGAGAGAGAGAGGGAGGGGACAGGTAGAGAGAGAGAGAGGGAGAGAGAGGGAGGGGACAGGTAGAGAGAGAGAGGGAGAGGGAGGGGACAGGTAGAGAGAGAGAGGGAGGGGACAGGTAGAGAGAGAGAGAGGGAGGGGACAGGTAGAGAGAGAGAGAGGGAGGGGACAGGTAGAGAGAGAGAGAGAGAGAGAGAGAGGGGACAGGTAGAGAGAGAGAGAGGGAGAGAGAGGGAGGGGACAGGTAGAGAGAGAGAGGGAGAGGGAGGGGACAGGTAGAGAGAGAGAAGAGGGGGGACAGGTGGAGAGAGAGAGAGAGGGGGGACAGGTGGAGAGAGAGGGGGGACAGGTGGAGAGAGAGGGGGGACAGGTAGAGAGAGAGGGGGGACAGGTGGAGAGAGAGGGGGGACAGGTGGAGAGAGAGGGGGGACAGGTGGAGAGAGAGGGGGGACAGGTAGAGAGAGAGGGGGGACAGGTAGAGAGAGAGAGGGGGGACAGGTAGAGAGAGAGAGGGGGGACAGGTAGAGAGAGAGAGGGGGGACAGGTAGAGAGAGAGAGGGGGGACAGGTGGAGAGAGAGGGGGGACAGGTGGAGAGAGAGGGGGGACAGGTGGAGAGAGAGGAGGGGTATGGGTGGAGAGAGAGAGAGAGTGAGTGGGGACAGGTAGAGAGAGAGAGAGAGAGGGGGGGACAGGTAGAGAGAGAGAGAGAGAGGGGGGGACAGGTAGAGAGAGAGAGAGAGGGGGGGATGGGTAGAGAGAGAGAGAGAGTGAGTGGGGACAGGTAGAGAGAGAGAGAGAGAGGGGGGGACAGGTAGAAAGAGAGAGAGAGGGGGGGACGGGTAGAGAGAGAGAGAGAGTGAGTGGGGACAGGTAGAGAGAGAGAGAGAGAGGGAGGGGACAGGTAGAGAGAGAGAGAGAGAGAGAGGGAGGGGACAGGTAGAGAGAGAGAGAGGGAGAGAGAGGGAGGGGACAGGTAGAGAGAGAGAGGGAGAGGGAGGGGACAGGTAGAGAGAGAGGGAGGGGACAGGTAGAGAGAGAGAGGGAGGGGACAGGTAGAGAGAGAGAGGGAGGGGACAGGTAGAGAGAGAGAGAGGGAGGGGACAGGTAGAGAGAGAGAGAGAGAGGGAGGGGACAGGTAGAGAGAGAGAGAGAGAGAGAGGGAGGGGACAGGTAGAGAGAGAGAGAGGGGGGGACAGGTAGAGAGAGAGAGAGGGAGAGAGAGGGAGGGGACAGGTAGAGAGAGAGAGGGAGAGGGAGGGGACAGGTAGAGAGAGAGAGAGAGAGAGGGAGGGGACAGGTAGAGAGAGAGAGAGAGGGGGGGATGGGTAGAGAGAGAGAGAGAGTGAGTGGGGACAGGTAGAGAGAGAGAGAGAGAGAGGGGGGGACAGGTAGAAAGAGAGAGAGAGGGGGGGACGGGTAGAGAGAGAGAGAGAGAGAGGGGGGACAGGTAGAGAGAGAGAGAGAGAGGGGGGACAGGTAGAGAGAGAGAGAGAGGGTGGGACAAGTAGAGAGAGAGAGAGAGAGGGGGGGACAGGTAGAGAGAGAGAGAGAGAGAGGGGGGCTGGTAGAGAGAGAGAGATGGGGGGACAAGTAGAGAGAGAGAGAGAGAGAGGGGGGGACAGGTAGAGAGAGAGAGAGAGAGAGGGGGGCTGGTAGAGAGAGAGAGATGGGGGGACGGGTAGAGAGAGAGAGAGAGGGTGGGACAAGTAGAGAGAGAGAGAGAGATGGGGGGCAGGTAGAGAGAGAGGGGGGGCAGGTAGAGAGAGTTGGGGGTCAGGTAGAGAGAGATGGGGGGCAGGTAGAGAGAGATGGGGGGCAGGTAGAGAGAGAGAGGGGGGGCAGGTAGAGAGAGAGAAGGGGGGGGGACGGATAGAGAGAGAGAGAGAGGGGACAGGTATATATAGAGAGAGAGAGAGAGAAGGGGGGACAGGTAGAGAGAGAGAAGGGGGGGGGACGGATAGAGAGAGAGAAGGGGGGGGGACGGGTAGAGAGAGAGAGGGGGGGGGACAGGTAGAGAGAGAGAGGAGGGGACGGGTAGAGAGAGAGAGGGGGGGGACGGATAGAGAGAGAGAGCGGGGGACGGGTAGAGAGAGAGGGGGGGACGGGTAGAGAGAGAAAGAGGGGGGGACGGGTATAGAGAGAGAGAGTGAGGCGGGACGGGTAGAGAGAGAGAGAGTGAGGCGGGACGGGTAGAGAGAGAGAGGGGGGGGACGGGTAGAGAGAGAGAGAGTGAGGCGGGACGGGTAGAGAGAGAGAGAGTGAGGCGGGACGGGTAGAGAGAGAGAGGGGGGGGACGGGTAGAGAGAGAGAGAGTGAGGCGGGACGGGTAGAGAGAGAGAGAGTGAGGCGGGACGGGTAGAGAGAGAGAGGGGGGGGACGGGTAGAGAGAGAGAGAGTGAGGCGGGACGGGTAGAGAGAGAGAGAGTGAGGCGGGACGGGTAGAGAGAGAGAGAGTGAGGCGGGACGGGTAGAGAGAGAGAGAGTGAGGCGGGACGGGTAGAGAGAGAGAGAGAGAGAGGGGGGGGGACGGGTAGAGAGAGAGAGAGAGGAGGGGACGGGTAGAGAGAGAGAGGAGGGGACGGGTAGAGAGAGAGAGGGGGGGGACGGGTAGAGAGAGAGAGAGCGGGGGACGGGTAGAGAGAGAGGGGGGGACGGGTATAGAGAGAGAGAGAGTGAGGCGGGACGGGTAGAGAGAGAGAGAGTGAGGCGGGACGGGTATAGAGAGAGAGAGTGAGGCGGGACGGGTAGAGAGAGAGAGAGAGAGAGGGGGGGGGACGGGTAGAGAGAGAGAGAGAGGAGGGGACGGGTAGAGAGAGAGAGGGGGGGGGACGGGTAGAGAGAGAGAGAGAGGAGGGGACGGGTAGAGAGAGAAAGAGGGGGGGACGGGTAGAGAGAGAGAGAGAGGGGGGGACAGGTAGAGAGAGAGAGAGAGGAGGGGACGGGTAGAGAGAGAAAGAGGGGGGGACGGGTAGAGAGAGAGAGAGAGGGGGGGACAGGTAGAGAGAGAGAGAGAGAGGGGGGGGCAGGTAGAGAGAGAGAGGGGGGGGACGGGTAGAGAGAGAAAGAGGGGGGGACGGGTATAGAGAGAGAGAGTGAGGCGGGACGGGTAGAGAGAGAGAGAGTGAGGCGGGACGGGTAGAGAGAGAGAGGGGGGGGACGGGTAGAGAGAGAAAGAGGGGGGGACGGGTAGAGAGAGAGAGAGAGGGGGGGACAGGTAGAGAGAGAGAGAGAGAGAGGGGGGGGCAGGGAGAGAGAGAGAGGGGGGGACAGGGAGAGAGAGAGAGAGGGGGGGACAGGGAGAGAGAGAGAGAGGGGGGGACAGGGAGAGAGAGAGAGGGGGGGACAGGGAGAGAGAGAGAGAGGGGGGGGACAGGGAGAGAGAGAGAGAGGGGGGGACAGGGAGAGAGAGAGAGGGGGGGACAGGGAGAGAGAGAGAGAAGGGACAGGTAGAGAGAGAGAGAAGAGGGGACAGGTAGAAAGAGATAGAGAGGGGGGACAGAGAGAGAGAAAGAGAGAGAGAATTAGAGAGAGATGGGGGAACAGGTAGAGAGAGAGAGAGAGAGGTGGGGTGTGGACAGGTAGACAGGGACAGGGAGAGAGAGAGAGAGGGGGGGACAGGGAGAGAGAGAGAGAGGGGGGGACAGGGAGAGAGAGAGAGGGGGACAGAGAGAGAGAGAGAGAGAGGGGGACAGAGAGAGAGAGAGGGGGACAGGGAGAGAGAGAGAGAGGGGGGGGACAGAGAGAGAGAGAGAGAGAGGGGGACAGAGAGAGAGAGGGGGGGACAGGGAGAGAGAGAGAGAGGGGGGGACAGGGAGAGAGAGAGAGGGGGGGACAGGGAGAGAGAGAGAGAGGGGGGGACAGGGAGAGAGAGAGAGGGGGGGACAGGGAGAGAGAGAGAGAGAGAGTGGGGACAGGTAGAGAGAGAGAGAGAGAGAGAGGGGGGGACAGGTAGAGAGAGAGAGAGAGTGGGGACAGGTAGAGAGAGAGAGAGAGAGAGAGGGGGGGACAGGTAGAGAGAGAGAGAGAGAGAGAGAGGGGGGGACAGGTAGAGAGAGAGAGAGAGAGTGGGGACAGGTAGAGAGAGAGGGGGGGGGGACAGGTAGAGAGAGAGAGAGAGAGGGGGGGGACAGGTAGAGAGAGAGAGAGAGAGAGAGAGGGGGGACAGGTAGAGAGAGAGAGAGAGTGGGGACAGGTAGAGAGAGAGGGGGGGACAGGTAGAGAGAGAGAGAGAGAGAGAGAGGGGGGACAGGTAGAGAGAGAGAGAGAGTGGGGACAGGTAGAGAGAGAGAGAGAGTGGGGACAGGTAGAGAGAGAGGGGGGGACAGGTAGAGAGAGAGAGAGAGAGAGAGAGGGGGGACAGGTAGAGAGAGAGAGAGAGTGGGGACAGGTAGAGAGAGAGAGAGAGTGGGGACAGGTAGAGAGAGAGAGAGAGTGGGGACAGGTAGAGAGAGAGGGGGGGACAGGTAGAGAGAGAGAGAGAGAGAGAGAGGGGGGGGACAGGTAGAGAGAGAGAGAGAGAGAGAGAGGGGGGACAGGTAGAGAGAGAGAGAGAGTGGGGACAGGTAGAGAGAGAGGGGGGGACAGGTAGAGAGAGAGAGAGAGAGAGAGAGGGGGGACAGGTAGAGAGAGAGGGGGGGGACAGGTAGAGAGAGAGAGAGAGAGAGGTGGGGACAGGTAGAGAGAGAGAGAGAGAGAGAGAGGGGGGGGACAGGTAGAGAGAGAGAGAGAGAGAGGTGGGGACAGGTAGAGAGAGAGAGAGAGAGAGAGAGAGGGGGGGGACAGGTAGAGAGAGAGAGAGAGTGGGGACAGGTAGAGAGAGAGGGGGGGGACAGGTAGAGAGAGAGAGAGAGAGAGAGAGAGGGGGGACAGGTAGAGAGAGAGAGAGAGTGGGGACAGGTAGAGAGAGGGGGGGGGACAGGTAGAGAGAGAGAGAGAGAGAGAGAGGGGGGACAGGTAGAGAGAGAGGGGGGGGACAGGTAGAGAGAGAGAGAGAGAGAGGTGGGGACAGGTAGAGAGAGAGAGAGAGAGGGGGGACAGGTAGAGAGAGAGAGAGAGAGGGGGGACAGGTAGAGAGAGAGAGAGAGAGGGGGGACAGGTAGAGAGAGAGAGAGAGGGGGGACAGGTAGAGGGAGAGAGGGGGGGAGACAGGTTGAGAGAGGGGGGGGCAGGTCGAGAGAGAGAGAGGGACAGGTAGAAAGAGAGGGAGAGAGGAGGGTCAGGTAGAGAGAGAGAGGGGGGAACAGTTAGATATAGAGAGAGAGAGAGGGAGAGGGAGGACAGGTAGAGAGAGAGAGAGAGAGGGAGGACAGGTAGAGAGAGAGAGAGAGAGAGAGAGTGGGGGGACAAGTAGAGAGGGGGAGGGACCGGTAGAGAGAGAGGGGGGACAAGTAGAGAGAAAGGAGGAGATAGTGCTAGAGAGGGGCAGGTAGGGAGAGAGGGACAGTGAGAGAGGGGAATAGAGAGAGGGAGGTAGAGATGAAGAGAGACCGGAAGAAGAGGGAGAACAGAGATAGAGAGAGGGAATAGAGAAACGGAGAAAGGGAGAAAGAGGTAGAGAGGGACATGAAGAGAGAGAGACAGGGAGATAGAAATTGGGGAATATAAAGAGAAAGAGGGGAGGGACTAGGGAAAGAGTGGGTTTAAGAGACAAATACAGGGGCAGCTAGAGAGAGGGATCAACAGGGCGATGGGGAATAGAGAGAGGGGTAATAGAAGAAAAGAGAGGTAGAGAGAGAGATAGAGGGAATAGAGAAAGGGGAGAGAGGGAGATAGGGGGAATAGAGAAGGGGGAGAGAGGGAGATAGGGGGAATAGAGAGTGAGCGAATAGAGGAAGAGAGAGGAGGGAATAGAGGAAGAGAGACAGGAAGATAGAGATAGGGGGAATAGTGTGAGGGAATAGAGGAAGGGGAGTAGTGTGAGCAATAGAGGAAGGTAGATGTAGAGAGGGAGATAGAGACTGGAAGGAATAGAGAAAGAAAGGGGGGGGACAGGAAGAGAAATAGGGAGACGGGGGGATAAAAAGAGGTAGAGATATAAAGAGATAGGCAGAGGGTTAGAGGAAAAGAGGGATGGAGGAGAGAGGGATGGGCAGAGGTGAAGGGAGAGAGGGATGGGCAGAGGGGGAGGGAGAGAGAGATGGGCAGTGGGGGAGGGAGCAGGCAGGCAGTGCATAGTGGTATTGTCACTGGACTGGTATTCCAGAGTCCCAGGATGATGCTCTGTAGAGCCGGGTTCAAATCCCACCAGGGCAGGTGGTGGAATTTGAATTCAATAAAAACCTAGAATTAAAAGTCTGATGGTGACCACGAAACCATTGCCGATTATCAGAAAAGCCCATCTGGGTCACTAATGCCCTTTAGGGAGGGAAATCTGCCGTCCTTACCCGGTCTGGCCTTACACGTGACTCCAGACCCACAGCAATGTGGGTGACTTTAAATGCCCCTCTGAACAAGGGCAGTTAGAATTGGGCAATAAATGCTGGCCTAGCCAGCGGCACCCACATCACATGAACAAATGAGAGAAAAAGGGAAAGGCGTGGAGAGAGGGAAAGGCAGAGAGGGGGGTAGGGAGAGGCAGAAAGAGAAAGGGATAGGTAGAGGTGTAGGGAGAGGGATAGGCAGAGTTAGATGGAGGGAAAGGTTGAGATAGAGAGAGAGAGGAATAGACATTACCATTGACCAGGAACCTAACTGAACAACCCATTAAAAACACTGTGGCTGCAAGTGCAGGTCAGAGGCTGGGAATCCTGCGGAGAGTAACTCACCTCCTGACTCCCCAAAGCCTGCCCACCATCGACAAGGCACAAGTCAGGAGTGTGATGGGATACTCCCCACTTGCCTGGATGAGTGCGGCTCCCACAACACTCAAGAAGTTCGACACCATCCAGGACAAAGCAGCCCCGCTTGATCGGCACCCCGTCCACAAACATTCACTCCCCCCACCACCGATGCACAGGGGCAGCACAGTGTGTGTACCATCTACAAGATGCACTGCAGCAACTCGCCAAGGCTCCTTCGACAGCGCCGCTCAAACCCGTGACCTCCGGTGAGGTGAGAAAAGCGCCGCAGAATTCCCAGCTTCTGACCGAGGGTTCCTCCCACTCAGGGATTCCATATTGGCTGATATCAGCCGAGCTCTCGCACTACGTTTTGGTGAATCAACACCCTCCAGTGACTTCCTGAAATGATAACATTCCAGCACCGAGGACGACAAAAAACCAATGAAACGCATTCCATTGGAAAGTGGGAGGCTTTGGCGTTTAGAACCCACGCTGTACCTGTCCTGGGAGTATTTGATGGGGACGGTGTAGAGGGAGCTTTACTCTGTATCTAACCCCGTGTTGTACCTGTCCTGGGAGTGTTTGATGGGGACGGTGTAGAGGGAGCTTTACTCAGTATCTAACCCCGTGCTGTACCTGTCCTGGGAGTGTTTGATGGGGATGGTGTAGAGGGAGCTTTACTCTGTATCTAACCCCGTGCTGTACCTGTCCTGGGAGTGTTTGATGGGGATAATGCAGAGGGAGCTTTAATCTGTATCTAAACCTGTTCTTAAGAGCCCAATTCCTGTGCAGCAATCAGGCCTTCATTCTACATTGTTGCAGGTTGGGTTGACCGTTCTGCTGTGTAAGCTGTTCTTGGGTGGCTTAGATGTGCTGGGGGATGTGACCAGGGAGCTGAATTTTTGTTCTGTCTGTCACCGAGGGAAGCTGTGACCACAGGCGGCAACATTAGTGCCTCCACCACCTTCCAGGCCTCTCCCCCGCCCTGCCGTGCAGCCCCTGCAGCCGATCAGCTGAGTCAGCAGCAGCAGCAGCAGAAGGGGATTGAAGATTGAGGCCCAGGGCGGCAGGTAGGTGTCATAATGCAGTTTATGACTTCCTGCTGTTTGCCGAGGCTGATAACTTTGGAGCTGGGTAAACACAGGACCCAGCTTATCAGACACCACGGAATAATGAGGGCCTTGTTCGCCACGCAGCCCTGTTTATATCAGGCTCTCTGCTGCAGGGTACCGCAGCATTGGAGGCCTTCACCGGTTCAGGGGAGGATGACTGGAGGCATCTGGCTCCTGCTTCGTACGCTGCATCTGTGGGTGGCATATTCAACTGCAGGACGCTTCACAACTCGCCAACAACCCCCGCCCCCACAACCTCCCCACCCACCTTGAGGCCCCCTCAACTTCGATCCCTATACACAGTGGCTAGAGGTTGGTGATATCTGCCTCTCTCTCTCTCTCTATCCCTCCCTCTCTTGCTCTCCCTTGGTCCCCTGTCACTCAGGGAGTTATCTGTACACTGTCTGGTGTCTCTCAGAGAGGTATCTGTACGCTGATTGGTGTCTCTCAGTCCCCGCATTCTAAGAGAGTTATCTGTACGCTGACTGATGTCTCTCAGTCCCCCCTCTCATAGAGAGTTATCTGTATGCTGACTGGTGTCTCTCAGTCCCTCTCTCTCAGGGAGATATCTGTACACTGACTGGTGTCTCTCAGTCCCTCTCTCTCAGGGAGATATCTGTACACTGACTGGCGTCTCTCAGTCCCTCTCTCTCTCAGAGAGATATCTATACACTGACTGGTGTCTCTCATTTCCTCTCTCTCTCAAGGAGATATCTGTACACTGACTGGTGTCTCTCAGTCCCCTCTCTCTCAGGGAGATATCTGTACACTGACTGGTGTCTCTCAGTCTCTCTCTCTCAGGGAGATATCTGTACATTGACTGGTGTCTCTCAGTCCCTCTCTCTCTCAGGGAGATATCTGTACACTGACTGGTGTCTCTCAGTCTCTCTCTCTCAGGGAGATATCTGTACACTGACTGGTGTCTCTCAGTCTCTCTCTCTCTCAGGGAGATATCTGTACACTGACTGGTGTTTCTCAGTCCCCTTTCTCTCAGGGAGATATCTGTACACTGACTGGTGTCTCTCAGTCCCTCTCTCTCAGGGAGATATCTGTACACTGACTGGTGTCTCTCAGTCCCTCTTTCTCAGGGAGATATCTGTACACTGACTGGTGTCTCTCAGTCTCTCTCTCTCAGGGAGATATCTGCACACTGACTGGTGTCTCAGTCCCCTCTCTCTCAGGGAGATATCTCTACACTACTGGTGTCTCTCAGTCCCCTCTCTCTCAGGGAGATATCTGTACACTGACTGGTGTCTCTCAGTCCCTCTCTCTCTCAGGGAGATATCTGAACACTGACTGGTGTCTCTCAGTCCCACTCTCTCAGGGAGATATCTGTACACTGACTGGTGTCTCTCAGTCCCTCTTTCTCAGGGAGATATCTGTACACTGACTGGTGTCTCTCAGTCTCTCTCTCTCAGGGAGATATCTGTACACTGACTGGTGTCTCTCAGTCCCCTCTCTCTCAGGGAGATATCTCTACACTGACTGGTGTCTCTCAGTCCCCTCTCTCTCAGGGAGATATCTCTACACTGACTGGTGTCTCTCAGTCCCTCTCTCTCAGGGAGATATCTGTACACTGACTGGTGTCTCTGAGTCCCGCTCTCTCAGGGAGATATCTGTACACTGACTGGTGTCTCTCAGTCCCTCTCTCTCAGGGAGATATCTGTACACTGACTGGTATCTCTCAGTCCCTCTCTCTCAGGGAGATATCTATACACTGACTGGCGTCTCTCAGTCCCCTCTCTCAGGGAGATATCTGTACACTGACTGGTGTCTCTCAGTCCCTATCTCTCTCTCAGGGAGATATCTGTACACTGACTGGTGTCTCTCAGTCCCTATCTCTCTCTCAGGGAGATATCTGTACACTGACTGGTGTCTCTCAGTCCCTCTCTCTCAGGGAGATATCTGTACACTGACTGGTGTCTCTCAGTCCCTCTCTCTCAGGGAGATATCTGTACACTGACTGATGTCTCTCAGTCTGTCTCTCTGTTAGGGAGATATCTGTACACTGACTGGTGTCTCTCAGTCCCCTTTCTCTCAGGGAGATATCTCTACACTGACTGGTGTCTCTCAGTCCCTCTCTCTCTCAGGGAGATATCTGTACACTGACTGGTGTCTCTCAGTCCCTCTCTCTCTCAGGGAGATATCTGTACACTGACTGGTGTCTCTCAGTCCATCTTTCTCTCAGGGAGATATCTGTACACTGACTGGTGTCTCTGAGTCCCTCTCTCTCAGGGAGATATCTGTACACTGACTGGTGTTTCTCAGTCCCTCTTTCTCAGGGAGATATCTGTACACTGACTGGTGTCTCTCAGTCTCTCTCTCTCAGGGAGATATCTGTACACTGACTGGTGTCTCTCAGTCCCTCTTTCTCAGGGAGATATCTGTACACTGACTGGTGTCTCTCAGTCCCCTCTCTCTCAGGGAGATATCTCTACACTACTGGTGTCTCTCAGTCCCCTCTCTCTCAGGGAGATATCTGTACACTGACTGGTGTCTCTCAGTCCCTCTCTCTCTCAGGGAGATATCTGAACACTGACTGGTGTCTCTCAGTCTCTCTCTGTCAGGGAGATATCTGTACACTGACTGGTGTCTCTCAGTCCCTCTCTCTCAGGGAGATATCTGTACACTGACTGGTGTCTCTCAGTCCCTCTTTCTCAGGGAGATATCTGTACACTGACTGGTGTCTCTCAGTCCCTCTCTCTCAAGGAGATATCTGTACACTGACTGGTGTCTCTCAGTCCCTCTCTCTCAGGGAGATATCTGTACACTGACTGGTGTCTCTCAGTCCCTCTCTCTCAGGGAGATATCTGTACACTGACTGGTGTCTCTGAGTCCCTCTCTCTCAGGGATATATCTGTACACTGACTGGTATCTCTCAGTCCCTCTCTCTCAGGGAGATATCTATACACTGACTGGCGTCTCTCAGTCCCCTCTCTCAGGGAGATATCTGTACACTGACTGGTGTCTCTCAGTCCCTATCTCTCTCTCAGGGAGATATCTGTACACTGACTGTGTCTCTCAGTCCCTATCTCTCTCTCAGGGAGATATCTGTACACTGACTGGTGTCTCTCAGTCCCTCTCTCTCAGGGAGATATCTGTACACTGACTGATGTCCCTCAGTCTGTCTCTCTGTTAGGGAGATATCTGTACACTGACTGGTGTCTCTCAGTCCCTCTCTCACTCAGGGAGATATCTGTACACTGACTGGTGTCTCTCAGTCCCCTCTCTCACTCAGGGAGATATCTGTACACTGACTGGTGTCTCTCAGTCTCTCTCTCATTCAGGGAGATATCTGTACACTGACTGGTGTCTCTGAGTCCCTCTCTCTCAGGGAGATATCTGTACACTGACTGGTGTCTCTCAGTCCCTCTCTCTCAGGGAGATATCTGTACACTGACTGGCGTCTCTCAGTCCCTCTCTCTCAGGAAGATATCTGTACACTGACTGGTGTCTCTGAGTCCCTCTCTCTCAGGGAGATATCTGTACACTGACTGGTGTCTCTCAGTCCCTCTTTCTCTCAGGGAGATATCTGCACACTGACTGGTGTCTCTCAGTCCCTCTTTCTCTCAGGGAGATATCTGTACACTGACTGGTGTCTCTCAGTCCCTAACTCTCTCTCAGGGAGATATCTGTACACTGACTGGTGTCTCTCAGTCCCTCTTTCTCTCAGGGAGATATCTGCACACTGACTGGTGTCTCTCAGTCCCTCTTTCTCTCAGGGAGATATCTGTACACTGACTGGTGTCTCTCAGTCCCTCTTTCTCTCAGGGAGATATCTGTACACTGACTGGTGTCTCAGTTCCCCCTCTCTCTCTGATCCCAGAAACTGTAATCACGGGGCTAGAATGTAATCAGTCAGTAACTAGGTGCGAGAGGCTGGAAGGCTTCTGCTGCTGTGGGCAGGATTCCATTCGCCGGGAGGTGTTTGTGAACCCCAGAGTCCGTGGGAGCTTGACTCCATCGGGCGATACTCGAGAGACGGGCCCCTCCATCGGTCCCAGTGCCCTGGACTACTGCCACGCTTGCCGGGCACAGGGGAGTTTGCACAGAGGTCGAATAATGATACACGGCTGTCACCTTGTGGCGTTCGGGAGACATTACATGTGTACAGAGCGCCAAAAAAGAACTTCTGTTTCACCAGTGTCTTTCACCACCCCTGGGCATCCCAAAGCACCTCTCAGCCAGGAATGTGCTCACTGTTGTAATGTAGGAAAATGTGGCAGCCATTTTGCACACCGCAACATCCTACACACAGCAACTGTGACAATGACTCACATCATCCAGTTTTCATGCTGAGGGATAAATTTTGGCCCCAGGACACCTGGGAGAACTCAACCCACACTCTTCTTCCACTAGTGGCTGGAAGGGCAGGCAGGGCCTAGATTTATTGCCTCAAGCCGAAAGTCAGCACTGACGCTCTGACAGTGCGGCGCTCCCTCAGCACTGACCCTCCGACAGTGCAGCTCTCCCTCAGTACTGACCCCCTGACACTGCAGCGCTCCCTCAGCACTGACCCTCCGACAGCGCGGCTCTCCCTCAGTACTGACCCCCTGACACTGCAGCGCTCCCTCAGCACTGACCCTCCAACAGTGCGGCGCTCCCTCAGCGCTGACCCTCCGACAGCGCGGCGCTCCCTCAGCGCTGACCCTCCGACAGCGCGGCGCTCCCTCAGCGCTGACCCTCCGACAGCGCGGCGCTCCCTCAGCGCTGACCCTCCGACAGTGCGGCGCTCCCTCAGCACTGACCCTCCGAGCAGGTTCGGGAGGCAGATTTCCTTCCCTAAAGGGACATTCGTGCACCCTAACAGTTCCCCACCACCTTCTCAGGGGCAATTAGGGATGGGCCCGAAATGCTGACCTAGCGATGCTCACAAAATATTGAAAAAGACACGTTTTCACAACAACCTCTGATGTTTCATGGTCGACATTACAGAGACGAGCTTTCAATTTCTGTCTTCATTAGTCAATTTACTAACTGAATTTAAATTGCTCCATGGTAGGATTTAAACCCATGTCCCCAGAGCATTAACTAGTTACCAATCCAGTGACATCAGCACAGCACCACCATCTCCATCACCCTTGTTAAGGGAAACAAATTGAAAGGCCTTTTTGTGAAGTGAGATTGCGGGGTGGAATGCCAATCTGAGCGAAATGAGTAATTCGAGATGTACTTTCCATTGATGCTTCAGCCAGGCCTCGATGATGAGGAACATTGTTCCTTCGAGATAACAATCTCTTGGTCATGAAGCAAAGAAAGTGAGAGGAGCAAAACAAAACACATGAGATCATGGAGGGCACAACCCTTTGTGAGCTT
The DNA here is from genome assembly GCF_017639515.1 of Carcharodon carcharias. NCBI lineage: Eukaryota > Metazoa > Chordata > Chondrichthyes > Lamniformes > Lamnidae > Carcharodon > Carcharodon carcharias. The sequence goes on along the minus strand of NC_054501.1, from coordinate 7,559,720 downwards.
TTCCTAGCGGCTGCAAACCATTTTCCAGGCTCCGCTGCAGGAGATCAAAGAGATCGGGCCTGCAGATTCCCTCCCCGCGTCAAGCCTGTGTGAATGGGCCCGAGGACGTGGGACGTAGATGAGATAAGGCGGAAGGGAGAGGGAGAGAGAGAGAGAGAGAGAGAGAGAGAGAAAGGCTGGGGTGCAACTCCTTGGGAAAGCAAAGGTGGGCGGCGTGGGAAACCGGAATCGCTCGGGGCGCGGTGGGTCGTGGGGGGAGGGGGGGTTGGGGAAGGTGCGGGGAGAGGGAAGCGCGTGGGCAATCCTTTTCACCGCTGCTCGCCTTGGCCGCACGCTTTCCCCATCTCAGCGGTGGATGGAGGAGGAGTGGGAGCCTTGAGGCAGCCGACCAGCTGTTGGCAAAAACCAAAACCCGAACAAACCTAAAGAACGAAGCTTTATTTTTGGAGAGGTAGAATTGAACAGTGGGGAGGTTAGACCGAACCTGTGTTGAACCTCGGTTAGACTGCACTGCGGGCAGCGCAGTCCTGGTCGCCATATTACAAAAAGGATAGGGAGACACTGGAGAGGGTGCGGAGATTTACAAGGATGATCCCAGGAATGCGTGGGTGTACGAATCAGGAAAGGATCGACACCCCCTGGGGGATCTTTTCTCTTGTAGAAAGGTAGCTGAGGAGGTGACCCTAATCAAGGTCTGTAAAATGACGAGAGGTTTTCATCAAGAGGAGGTGGGGAAGAGCAGAACTAGAGGCCCTCAAGATGGGACAGTCCCCGAGAAATCCAATTGGGGTTGGGGGTGTGGGGAAATCAGGAGAAACTTCTTTACCCAGGGAACGGTGGGAATGTGGAACTCGCTCCCGGGGGGGAGTGGTCAAGGTGAATAGTGTGGATGTGTTTAAGGGGAAACTAAACCAGCAGATGAGGGAGCAGTGGCCAATTGTTCAGTGTTTGATTGTATTGACTGTTCGCTGCTCTGTGTGCTGTTAGTCAAGCCTGGAGGTGTGGCTTCAAAGAAACTGAAACTGAAAGTAAACCGCAAACCTGTGAGGGCAGACATCTTAAAAGCTACTCATGCTCCTAATTTGTATGTTTCTCTGTAAGAAAACTCCTGTTTAGACAGAGACACTGGTGTGTCATCTCTGCATATCTCCGAGGCACAAAACCCAATAAAGGGAATAGAGGGTTACGATGGTGGATACGGCATGAGAAAAAATGGGAGGAGGCTCAAGTGGAGAGAAACACCGGCATGGAGTGGTTGGGCCGAATGATCTGTTTCTGTGCCGCATATCCGATGGAATCTTACATAATACTCATGTAGCCTCTCACGCGCTAATATCTGTCCTTGAGAATTGGCACAGTTTTTGTTGGTTCCCTGGTTCTTGGCCAAGCTGGAAAAGCTCTTCCCAATCCGACCGGAGCATCCACTTCAACACTAACCTTTTACCTGACTGAAGAGCGGCCAGGGAGTGACTTACAGACTGGAATTTAATCGAGGGGTTCGGGGTGGTTTACGTAGAGAATAACAGATACCCAAGAGTGAGTTATAGGCTGGAATCTAATCGAGGGGTTCAGGGGGTTTATATATAGAATAACGGATACCCAGGAGTGAGTTACAGACTGGAATCTAATCGAGGGGCTCGGCGGGGTTTATATATAGAATAACAGACACCCGGGAGTGAGTTACAGACTGGAATCTAATCAAGGGGTTCAGTGGGGTTTATATATAGAATAACAGAAACCCAGGAGTGTGTTACAGACTGGAGTCTTATCAAAGGGTTCAGTGGGGTTTATGTATAGAATATCAGATACCCAGAAGTGAGTTACAGACAGGAATCTAATCGAGGGGTTTGGGGGGAGGTTTATATATAGAATAACAGATACCCGGGAGTGAGTTACAGACTGGAATCTAATGGAGGGGTTCGGGGTGGTTTATATATAGAATAACATGCACCCAGGAGTGAATTACAGACTGGAATCTAATTGAGGTTTTTGGGTGGTTTATATATAGAATAACAGATAAGCAGGAGTGAGTTACAGATTGGAATCTAATCGCAGGGTTCGGGGTGATTTATATATAGAATAACAGATACCCAGGAGTGAATTACAGACTAGAATCTAATCGAGGGGTTCGGGGTGGTTTATATATAGAATTAACAGACACACAGGAGTGAGTTACAGACTGTAATCTAATCGAGGGGTTTGGGGGGTTATATATAGAATAACAGATACCCGGGAGTGAGTTACAGACTGGAATCTAATCGAGGGGTTTGGGGGGTTTATATATAGAATAACAGATACCCGGGAGTGAGTTACAGACTGGAATCTAATCGAGGGGTTCGGGGATTTCTATCTGGAATAACAGATTCTCAGGAATAAGTTACAGACTGGGATGTAATCAAAGGGTTCAGAGGGGTTTATTTCAAGAATAACAGATACCCAGGAGTGAGTAACAGATTGGTATCTAATCGGGGGTTCGGGGGGTTTATATATGGAATAACAGATGCCCGGGAGTAAGTTACAGACTGGGATGTAATCAAGGGGTTCAGTGGGGTTTACATGTAGAATATCAGATAGCCGGGAATGAATTACAAACTGGAATCTAATGGAGGGGTTCAGGGAGGTTTATATATAGAATAACAGATACCCGGGAGTGAGTTACAGACTGGAATCTAATCGAGGGGCTCGGGGGGGGTTTATATATAGAATAACAGACACCCGGGAGTGAGTTACAGACTGGAATCTAATCAAGGGGTTCAGTGGGGTTTATATATAGAATAACAGAAACCCAGGAGTGTGTTACAGACTGGAGTCTTATCAAAGGGTTCAGTGGGGTTTATATATAGAATATCAGATACCCAGAAGTGAGTTACAGACAGGAATCTAATCGAGGGGTTTGGGGGGAGGTTTATATATAGAATAACAGATACCCGGGAGTGAGTTACAGACTGGAATCTAATGGAGGGGTTCGGGGTGATTTATATATAGAATAACATGCACCCAGGAGTGAATTACAGACTGGAATCTAATTGAGGTTTTTGGGTGGTTTATATATAGAATAACAGATAAGCAGGAGTGAGTTACAGATTGGAATCTAATCGCAGGGTTCGGGGTGATTTATATATAGAATAACAGATACCCAGGAGTGAATTACAGACTAGAATCTAATCGAGGGGTTCGGGGTGGTTTATATATAGAATTAACAGATACACAGGAGTGAGTTACAGAATGTAATCTAATCGAGGGGTTTGGGGGGTTATATATAGAATAACAGATACCCGGGAGTGAGTTACAGACTGGAATCTAATCGAGGGGTTTGGGGGGTTTATATATAGAATAACAGATACCCGGGAGTGAGTTACAGACTGGAATCTAATCGAGGGGTTCGGGGATTTCTATCTGGAATAACAGATTCTCAGGAATAAGTTACAGACTGGGATGTAATCAAAGCGTTCAGAGGGGTTTATTTCAAGAATAACAGATACCCAGGAGTGAGTAACAGATTGGTATCTAATCGGGGGTTCGGGGGGTTTATATATGGAATAACAGATGCCCGGGAGTAAGTTACAGACTGGGATGTAATCAAGGGGTTCAGTGGGGTTTATATGTAGAATATCAGATACCCGGGAATGAATTACAAACTGGAATCTAATGGAAGGGTTCAGGGAGGTTTATATATAGAATAACAGATACCCGGGAGTGAGTTACAGACTGGAATCTAATCGAGGGGTTCGGGGTGGTTTATATATAGAATAACCGATACCCGGGAGTGAGTTACAGACTGGAATCTAATCGAGGAGATTGGGGTGGGTTATATATAGAATAACAGATACTCGGGAGTGAGTTACAGACTGGAATCTAATTGAGGGGCTCGGTGGGGTTTATATATAGAATAACAGATACCCGGGAGTGAGTTACAGACTGGAATCTAATCCAAGGATTCGGGGGGGGTTTATATATAGAATAACAGATACCCCGGAGTGACTTACAGACTGGAATTTAATCGAGGGGTTCGGGGTGGTTTACGTAGAGAATAACAGATACCCAAGAGTGAGTTATAGGCTGGAATCTAATCGAGGGGTTCAGGGGGTTTATATATAGAATAACGGATACCCGAGAGTGAGTTACAGACTGGAATCTAATCGAGGGCTTCAAGGGGTTTGTATATAGAATAACAGATACCCAGGAGTGAGTTACAGACTGGAATCTAATCGAGGGGCTCGGGGGGTTTCTATATAGAATAACAGACACCCGGGAGTGAGTTACAGACTGGAATCTAATCGAGGGGCTCGGGGGGTTTCTATATAGAATAACGGATACCCGGGAGTGAGTTACAGACTGGAATCTAATCGAGGGCTTCAAGGGGTTTATATATAGAATAACGGATACCCGGGAGTGAGTTACAGACTGGAATCTAATCGAGGGCTTCAAGGGGTTTATATATAGAATAACAGATACCCAGGAGTGAGTTACAGACTGGAATCTAATCGAGGGGCTCGGGGGGTTTCTATATAGAATAACAGACACCCGGGAGTGAGTTACAGACTGGAATCTAATCAAGGGGTTCAGTGGGGTTTATATATAGAATAACAGAAACCCAGGAGTGTGTTACAGACTGGAGTCTTATCAAAGGGTTCAGTGGTGTTTATATATAGAATATCAGATACCCAGAAGTGAGTTACAGACAGGAATCTAATCGAGGGTTTTGGGGGGAGGTTTATATATAGAATAACAGATACCCGGGAGTGAGTTACAGACTGGAATCTAATGGAGGGGTTCAGGGAGGTTTATATATAGTATAACATGCACCCAGGAGTGAATTACAGACTGGAATCTAATTGAGGTTTTGGGTGGCTTATATATAGAATAACAGATACCCGGGAGTGAGTTACAGACTGCAATCTAATCGAGGGTTCGGGGTGGTTTATATATAGAATAACAGATACCCGGGAGTGAGTTACAGACTGGAATCTAATCGAGGGGTTCGGGGTGGTTTATATATAGAATTACACCTCGGTTCAGTCCTGAGGTGTGATCTCTATCAAATCTCCTCTTGACCTTCTCCTCCAAGGAGAACAGTCCTGACCTCTCCAATCTATCCATGGAACTGAAGTCCCTCATCCCTGGAGCCATTCTCACCAATCTTTTCTGCAGCGCCCCCCCCACCAACCCTCGAATGTCTCCTTAATAATTTGGAGGCGAGAAGGTTTTTTTTAAAAAATAATTTATTCATGCAGCCTCAGTGGATCGGGGGTTTACTGCCCGTCCCTAATTGCCACTCGGGAGGGTGGTGGTGGTGGTGAGCCGCTGCCTTGAATCCAGATGAGGGGCTCGTTCGGCCGTTTCACAGGGCACTTAAGAGTCAGCCGCGTTTGGGGTCCGGGGTCACGTGTAAGGCCAGAGAGAGTAAGGACAACAGATTCCCTTCCCCCAAAGGGGCTAAGCGCACCTGGTGAGTTTTTAATGTCCTTCCAGTTCGTTTGACGGTTGCCACGAGCAAAGCTAGTTTTATTCCGGATTGGGTTAATTAACCAGAATACACCTCGCAAAGGGCCATAGCAGAATTTGAACTCGCTTTCAGACTATCAGTCCTGGATTACTAGTCCAGTAACATACCCACTACTCCCACTAGCAGAAGACTGGGCAGGGGAGTAACAGAAACTGTAGCAGAGCCGGGGTGGGGTGGAGTGGGGGGAGAAGAGAATAACATTGTCCGCCTGACTGCACAACAATTGGGATTAAAATACAAGGGACGACGCATTAAAATTGCTTTATTTAAATGATCGTTTTAAGTGCGTCAGCCCAAGAGGAAATCAGTGTTTTGAGATAAAGCGGCTCCCCGCGTAAATATTCTTATCTGGTGGGGGATGCCGGGGGCGCAAAGAGAGTAGAGACACAGGAGCTGGAGAAATATCAGTCAAGAGCGAGGGTGTGAGGAACTATGTGGTCAGTAATCTACTGGACTTCTCATCGTTCGGCACATCCCAAATTGCTCGAGTAGTGACAGTGCAGATAAACGCTAGACCTCTTCCTCACACTGGGCGCTTGGTGCAGGAAAACATTTCAAGTTCCTCTTCCTTTCAAACAGATCCATTTTCAACTGGGCGTAGCGCCGTCCAAGATGGTTCAAGGAGGAACTTGCCCTGTTCGGAGTGTTTGATGGGGACAGTGTAGAGGGAGCTTTACTCTGTATCTAACCCCGTGCTGTACCTGTCCTGGGAGTGTTTGATGGGGACGGTGTAGAGGGAGCTTTACTCTGTATCTAACCCCGTGCTGTACCTGTCCTGGGTGTGTTTGATGGGGACAGTGTAGAGCGAGCTTTACTCTGTATCTAACCCCGTGCTGTACCTGTCCTGGGAGCGTTTGATGGGGACAGTGTAGAGGAAGCTTTACTCTGTATTGAACTCCGTGCTGTACCTACCCTGGGAGAGTTTGATGGGGACGGTGTTGACGGAACTTTACTCTGTATCTAACCCCGTCCCCATCAAACACTCACAGGGCAGGTACAGCACAGGGTTAGATACAGAGTAAAGCTCCCTCTACACTGTCCCCATCAAACACTCCCAGGACAGGTACAGCACGGGGTTAGATACAGAGTAAAGCTCCCTCTACACCGTCCCCATCAAACACTCCCAGGGCAGGTACAGCACGGGGTTAGATACAGAGTAAAGCTCCCTCTACACTGTCCCCATCAAACACTCCCAGGACAGGTACAGCATGGGGTTAGATACAGAGTAAAGCTCCCTCTACACTCTCCCCATCAAACACTCCCAGGACAGGTACAGCACGGGGTTAGATACAGAGTAAAGCTCCCTCTACACCGTCCCCATCAAACACTCCCAGGACAGGTACAGCACGGGGTTAGATACAGAGTAAAGCTCCCTCTACACCGTCCCCATCAAACACTCCCAGGACAAGTACAGCACAGGGTTAGATACAGAGTAAAGCTCCCTCTACACTGTCCCCATCAAACACTCCCAGGACAGGTACAGCACGGGGTTAG